>NW_028143600.1:0-65543 GCF_977018435.1 Lepisma saccharinum
CATGGGACCAGATGCCATCAAACAATTTGCACATAGAATAGAAAATGAATGCCATTACATAGCATCTAATGTATTATTAAAATCAAAACCTATGTTGCCTTTAACAGAGGATCAGATTAAAGATTTCAACAATGCAGAAAAATGCCCGGTATGTGATTCTGAATTTTCAGATACAAATATCAAGGTGCATCACCATTCTCATACAGATGGTAAATTCAAAATTGCCCTGTGTAATAGTTGTAATATTAAGATCCAGAGACCAAAATTTGTCCCAATATTTTGCCATGGTGCGTCCAATTATGATTTTCATCATCTGATTAGGTACGAGGCGTTTGACAAGCAGAATTTAAATATTTTAGCAGAAAATGATGAGAAATATATAGCTATTAGCAAAATAATTAAAGTGAATGGTGTTCCTATTTACCTAAGATTTCTAGATTCATACAGAATTCTGTCGGCTAGCCTTGCCACTCTAGCCAGTCAATTATCTGATGATCAATTCAAAATCACATGTGCTATGTTTCCAAATCAGGACCTGAAATTAATTAGGCGAAAGGGTGTATACCCATATGACTACGTTACTGATTTTTCTAAATTTGATGAGTGTGCTCTGCCTTCACAACAAGAGTTCTACAGTAAACTCAGGGCATCCGGAATCACTGATGATGATTATCACCATGCCCAGTTGATGTGGACCAACTTAAAATGCCAGACATTTGGTGATTATCACAAGGCATATTTAAAACTTGATGTGACTCTCTTAGCCGATATACTTCAGGCATTTAGAAAATCTTCAATAGAAAATTATAAACTGGATCCAATGTATTTCTACAGTGCACCAGGCCTAGTATGGTCTGCAATGTTTTTGAATACTAAAATGCAATTAAATTTAATCCAAGATCAAGATATGTATCTGTTTATGGAACAATGTTTAAGAGGAGGCATGGTGCAATGTTCTCAGAGATATGTGAGAGCAAATAACAAATATATTTCTGATTAGATTATTACATTAGATGCTATGTAATGGCATTCATTTTCTATTCTATGTGCAAATTGTTTGATGGCATCTGGTCCCATGTATAAATATTCTTCACTAACAACACCATCCTGTACAACCACATAATAAAAACTAGAAGGTTCATGTAGCTGGTATGATGTACTTGAAGATTCATCAGGATCTGGGCTGCATAATGCAAGGGGTTTGAGGTTTGATTCAAAAGCACAGACTATATATGCTGGGTGGCATAACAAGGCTTCAAATTTTTTGAATTTGGCATTTTCATTTGGTTTAGGCATAACCATATGAACAGGTTTATGGTTGCCACAGTATTTCAGATGCTCAACTAACTTGTTTTTAGCAATTTCTGCATTCTTCTCATAAACACCATTTTCCATTTTTCTACCATCAAATACAGTCAAACATCTTCTACACAACTTGAATATTGTATTAGATTTGCCTTGTTGTTTTCTGACTAAAGCTTCAAGACTATGTATCAAAGTGTAATGGTATGTCCCATCTCCTTCAATTAAGAGCAAATCAATTGAGACAGCAAAATCATCATCAAGTGTACTGATTCTGAGGGGTTCTATCAGGCAATTGCCACGACCAGTAGAACAAATAAATACATTAATAGATAATGGCCTACCATTGATATCTCTGGCCTTTTTTTCAAATTTATCAATATTCTGAACAGACATTGGATATTCTAAGCCCTACATTGCATCATCAAAATCATGTTCATGCTGTTTATAATAACTTATTCTTTCTGGATCCCTTAAAACTGGATACAAAGCAGCTAAAATACACCACAGAAAGCATTTCTCATCATTATTTTCTATGTTAACCACAGCTTTTTTGTTTTTAATATTGGCAGGTAATGGCAGATATGTAGATCCTTGTAATGGGTTAAATTTAGAAATATTAATATATAACTTGTGTGGAGATCCACATAAACTCCATCCTGATTCTTTTGCAGCAAATTCAGAGTCCTTGATAAGCAATTGATCTATCAACCTGCTTAGTATTTTGTCTGAGTTTATATTTGAGTATACAGGTTCAGTTTCTGTTATGTGGGGCTGTGTAAATTTTGTGCCATTTGATTTCTTATATTGTGTAAACAATTTGAGGGACAGCTTATAAGAGCCATTTTGTGCATTTAGAATAGCCTGCACATCAGGATTTATACTGTTCAAAAAATTCTTAATATCACATTTTGGCTCTGATACAAAACAGTAATCCCTTAGTTGGCCATCAAAACTGCTATGGATGGGTGCATAGCGTGGCTGCTTTGCTGGTCTAGCATTATCAGATGTTTCAAGCTTCCTTTTTAGATCCGATGAAGATGTAGATGGCTGAGATGAAGTAGAAGGCTGTACATAACAAGTATCTATATGCTTATATGTGAAGTATTCCATGCTATATTTTCTATGGCATTTTGGGCATATTTTTGTGGGTGTTCTGCATTTTTCTGGATCACAATTCCTTTGGTGCCTAGCCCAATTAGGGCTGGATATTTTATTTACAATATTGATTACAATATTTCTGATTTGGCATTTTTGTTGTTGGTTTATTATATAAGATTTCTTGGGGTTCAAATCAAAACTCTATACTTAATACAAAATATCAGTTGGGTTCAGCAGTGTGCTTTGTATACTTAGTGTGTATACTAAGTGTGTTAATATGTTTGGATTTGTTGTTGGTTTATTATATAAGATTTCTTGGGGTTCAAATCAAAACTCTATACTTAATAAAACTATGACAGGTTGTAAAGCTAATAGCCTACAAGCACAAAGGTAGAATAAGTATTGATCTACAGAAGCACTGACCTAGCACAAATGCCTGTGCAGACATGCATGCCGTGGTGTGCATAGAAAGGCAATGCCCTAATACCATGTGTCATGTATTGATCTTGTATAACAAACTGGGACAGATATAAGCCTGACTCTAAATATGAGTGGATTACAACAAACAAGCTGGATGTGTCAAATATCAGACTCCTTTATACAAAATATAAGTCTTTTGTTCAATATATCAGAAATATGTTTAATATGAATAATAAGAAATTGTATATATTAAACCAAACAGACCTGTATGAGGAGCACTGCAACAACATGTCCATACTCTTCAACCACTCTCACAATACTAACTGATATGTAATGCAAAAACTCTTGCCTAATAATTTGTTGCATAATATTGGGTAATAATTTGTTGCACAACATGATGCAATAGAAGTGGACCGGAAGTGGACCGGAAGTAGATCGGAAGTGGACCGGAAGCGGGTGTGTAGGTGGGTGTGGGTGTAGGTTTTATGAGCATCTTGGCCTAATTTTAAGTGTAGCAAAAACAATATCAAGAGGGCCAAATTTTTAACAAGCTTATGGACAACAATTTGGCAGATGTGGCTTTTGTAAGTGTAGCCAAATCAATCTGAAGGGGGTCATCCTTTCACGGGAAATTCCCGAGGGCTTTTTTACAAAAGTCTTGGGTTAGACAGAGTAGCACACTTGAGCAATAAGCTCATATGGACATCTTGACCTAGTTTTAAGTGTAGCCAAATCAGTCTGAGGGGGGCTCATCATTTATCGCGCCAGTAATAGGTCAAACCCCACTACTATCCTTGCATTGATCTCGAGTGGGAAAAGGGGTAAAATTAGTATATCCTGAATTGCCACAAATATAAAGAGTTATTTCATTAATATTTGTCAATGTCTTTAAACGAGTACAGAATTATCGTTAGAGTATCATAATTCATGATCTTATACATGAAAATATCCCTTTGAACGTGTGTCAATTCATTTATTTGTTTTTTATATATACATTCCAGATGCAGAACAATGTAGCCACTTTACACTGCTATTACAAATAATGTTACGTTAATAGAAGGGGAAATATGTTTTCTAGTATGGAGTATCGAACCTGAGACCGCAATTAATCTTTCAAGAACCAATAAACTACTACAATACTGCTATTACAAATAATGCCACCATGCCGTTGTTTAATAAAATGAGAATCGAAAAAAAGAGAACACTTCGTAAGGAGGATCGATCCTAGGACCGCTAGCAGCCCAATCGAAAATACTAGCCACTACACCACGCTTATACCTTTCGTTGAATCATCAATTATTAAGGATTCTGTCCTTCCAATATTGTACATGTTGTTGGGTAAACATGTAGTTAAACTTTTACTTTAATTTTGACTTGCTTTCCCTATAGTATAGCAGCTATCAGCCTCCCCGATGGCGCAGAATTTACAATACCGGACCAATCCCCGATTTTTGTAATATTTCGCATACTCACAAATTGAGGCCTCCTAATCACGAATTTGAAGTTAAAATTTGGGGCTCATGTGTAGAAATTGCAAAATAAGCTAAATTGAGTGGTCCGCGATCGGCACGATTGCTCATTATTTACAGAAAAATTTTGTGTTTCCAATACTTAAAAAAAGAAATATACATTCCTGATTTTAATTATGCTTGCCTTGCCTAACCTAACCTAATCTAACCACCGTGAATGGTTCGTGGGGCTATCCGTCAATGGTGTGTGGGTCTACCCGTGCATGGTTTTACTACCCCAAATTTTAACTATGTTCGCCTAACCTAACCTAACCTAACCTTACCGAGAATGGTCAGTGGGGCTATCCGTGAAAGGTGTTGCTCTAATTGTGAAAACGAACCGATAAAAATCTTATTTTCGTAGCACTTTAACGGCAAACGTTCATAATCGAAGACGCCATTTTCGTATCCTGCTATTTTACGATCGATGCACTGTTGCCAAACTTACCTGTAATCAAATCAGTCCACATTCCACAAGTTCTTCTACATCGTGATTGTCACTGTCACTGTCGTCTTCTTCGTCATGCTCTCCAAGTATGAAATCAACAGTGTGGCAACGCTGTAGACAGCGTAACTAATTGCGAACGTCAATTGTTCATATCAACAAATATGGCTCCCATACTTGTATACGGAGAGTTATTGCGAGAACTGAAAAGCTTATTTTACAACTTCTACACGTTAATGAACAATTTCTTCACCTCACCCAAACATGTTGACCTGAAATAAATCATCGCGGATAATTATTTCGTGAGTATAAGACGTAGCATAGAAATTACAGAAGGTTCCGGTATTGTAAATTCTTTCCACGTTGCCTTGTAATCAAAAGGTCTCGGGTTCGATTCCTGGTGGAGTCACATAGTGGTTCGGATCCCACTTTAAACTGTAGGTCCAATCCCGATTAGCCTTACTGTGCATAAAGTGGACTTAAAACACTAAATCAATTAATCAATATCTGCTATCTTCGAGAAATAATTTGATGTGATGATGAAAAACTAGAATATCAGTAGTTGTGAAAATAAGAGTTATTTCTTCTAACTTATTATTGTGATGAGATATTATGAATGGGAATGGAAAATATCTAGAGGCTTGAACATTGCAGAACGATGCTCTCTTCCTGTGATACTGTAACAGACGAAATGCTTCTTTACTGACGCAAGTCTCGTGTCTAGAACAGTCTTATGAAATGTATTTGCTGTTGCGCAAGGTAACACGAAATAATTACACCGTTTGCAAAAATGTTTGCGAACTGCCAAATGTGAGAAACGTTATAAGTAGACAGGGGAAAAATTTTATTCATGAAATCACATCACATTTGACAGTGTTTGTCAAGAGATACTCGTGGGACTGTGTTAAGGTGCTGGAATAAATGCTTCTTATTTTTCTTCATCGAAGAACAACAATTTTTAAGGTAGAGCAACAGTAGTTCCACTCTTTCTAATTTCTTTTAAATTCTTACATATTCCTTTAATTAGGTTAAAAAGAAATAAAAATATTGCTTGCATTTCTGTCATTGACGTAGACCAGGCACGTATCCAGGATTTCTTTGAGGAAGGGGCCAGACCCAAAATTTTATATATATATATATATATATATATAGAGAGAGAGAGAGAGAGAGAGGGGGGGAGGGAGAGAGATTACAAAACAGTTCAAATTGTCCGAGCGCCATTGAAAATTCATTATAATTCTATGTTTAGAAAACGACGGGAGAACATTGGTCGAATTTCCTTTCTTGCTCTTTTGAGACAATATATACTTCTACAATAGCAATCGCGTTCGGAAACGGTGAAAAAAATGATTGTTTTCAAAGGCAGGCAAGCTTGGTAGCGTAGCTTGCTCGCGTTCAAAGTGACTCACGCTATATTCAAGGCCACTTCTTATCGCAAAACACAACGTCTGCACCCACCAAGTTACAAGTGACCAGAGTCGAATTTTACAAAGAATCTGAAGAATGTTAGATTTCATCAGAGGCGGCTAGTTGGGCACTAGCTAAACATGCATAAGTTTGTCATAATTCCTGACAAACAAAAAGCTTATTATATAAGTATTCGAATAGTAACACGTGCTTTATCCTGTAACATGTAAGATACTTATCGGGATTACAGCGTAGAAGTGGCAATAGATCCATGAAGAACAAAATAAAACTGAATGGTTGCTTTATTATAGATAAATATTTTTAAAAATATGTTTTTTTCATTCCCTTGTATTTTCTTATTTTAATAATAATAACCCATGGCTCGACAATCCTCGAAGGGCCTTGACCTACAGTCATGGACATGAGTATTCATACAAAGGCATTGTCTGAATGAAACATGTTATTATACAAAGAAGACCGTAAAGGCAAGTCAAGTGTGTAGCACATATGCTCCATTGGAATGGCAAGAATAGAAACGCAAAGCAATTGTGTGCATACAATTGAAATTGTCATGATAAATGTGGGTAATCCTTAGATAAACTGCTTTCTGGATGGTCATAAGTATTCATACGCCAGGTTATAAACCCCCAAAAAAGTTCGTGAAACAACCGTTTCCATCATTGAGTGTCAGATATGTGTTTACTGCAGTTGCACCTGTGTAAGGAAGTGGTTGGTTTGGTGTTGGCGTGCTGCAGGAAGTCAAATGGGCCGCAAAGGGAAAGAAACTACGATCGAAGAGAGGAGAATTATGATATCATTATACCACAATTAGCAATCATATTCTGATATCGCAAACATAGTTGGGAGAAGTCGTGCGACTGTGCAAAGTGTCATCAATCGATATAATGACACAAAAGTGCTGATAAATAGGGAAAAGGTTGGGCGTCCTCAGAAACTTACTTCGAGAGAGAAACAAGGACTGTTGAGAATGATCAAGAAAAACACAAAATTAACATCGTCAGCAGTGTCCGCACATGTTCACGAACACCTGGGAAAACAAGTGTCCTCAAGAAGTATTAGAAGGCTTTTCAACCGAGCAGGGTACAGAGCTAGGGTACCTAGAAGGAAGCCATACATCAGTAACAAGAACAAGAAGGCCAGATTAACATTTGCAAATGAGTATGTGAGTAAAAGTTTGGACTCTGGGATAAAGTGTTGTTTACGGGCGAGAGTATATTTAATATTATCCATAGTGATGGTAGAATTTTGGTGTGGAGAAAGCCCAATACTGAGCTTGAGTCTCGAAATCTCTTGGCTACAGTTAAACATGGAGGTGGTGGTGTTATGGTCTGGGGCTGTATGTCAGCCTCAGGTGTTGGAGAACTTGTCTTTATTGAAGGAACTATGGATAGATTTGTCTATTTGGATATTCTGAAGAATAATTTGCAGCAGAGTATCAATCATTAGGTTCTTGGGAATGATTTTTACTTCCAGCAGGACAACGACCCTAAACATACAGCTGAGATTGTCCGCCTTTGGTTGTTATATAATACTCCTCACACACTCAAAACTCCACATCAGTCCCCAGACCTTAACCCCATTGAACATCTTTGGAGCCATTTGGAAACCAGACTCCGAAAACATGACATAACAAGCAAGAATAGACTGAAAGAGGTCATTTTGCATGAGTGGCACAATATTACATCTGAAATAACCACGCCTCTTGTTCATTCTATGCAAAAGAGACTTGACAGCTATTCTCCATAACAGAAGAATGCATACTAAATTATGACGACATGGTATTTGTTTCTTTCTTGTCTTCAAAGTGAACTTTTATGTTTATGTATGAATACTTTTGTCCAGCCAAAGAAGCGGGTATTGAGAATGTATTGTATTTTATTTTTATACAAGCAGCATCTGATATTTATTTTTGTTGTCAATATATCGTTTGGTGCATACGTGGTCAAGCATTAACAGTTTTGACTTCCTTATTGTTTTCCTAGCTACTGCAATTCGTCCTTTCTTCCTTTCAGTACCACTGTATGCTTACTTTTGTCCATTACTGTATCTCCCGACTGCCAATCTCCCTCCCACAGTCCTACCTAGAGGTGTGGAGTTCTTCAACTGGTAATGGGGTGACGTGGGATCAGCACGTCGAACCCCAGCCGTTATAGGAGATTTCCCAGACCCGATTACGCTACTCACTCGTAGCTCCCCAATTTCCTCACGATGGTGGGTTGCTACCGGCCCTATACCCAGGCCGAGAACCCTAGGACTGAACACAGGCGGACTCGAACCCATGACCCCATGACGTCCCGCAGTCGGAGTCCAAAGCACAGCGCCTTAGACAGCACAGTCAAGGAGGGGGACTTTTCTGATTTTACTTTTGGATAATCGCGACGATAAGGATGAATAATGAATAGAGAAAGAAATAAAGAAGGTCACGCACAAAGAAGACGACGGATCTTCAAATCTCTTAGATTACGAGTTCAAGCCCAAAATATGAGGATTTTAACCTTAGACCTCAATTTCAAAATTATAAACAAAATGCCTATTTATACTAAACTTCTCATTGAGGACAAAAGAGTTTGTAACTGTGAAACTAGCTCTGAATGGAAACTGACATTTTTTCATGTGAGTAAGAATGAAATGTGTGGCACACAGAGATACTTTTTTGCGAAAACAATTAATTGTGTCCTGTCCCAGCATCTCTGGAGCAAAGCCGCGCATAGCAGAAAAGAAGGAGGGAAAGGGGGGGGTCGACTGGACAGAGCGAAACGGTGCACGCTGCTGGGAAGGCTGGTAACTGCAGTGTCTTTCCTCCCTCCACGCAATCCCGTTCCTCTCACGTGTTCATCGATGCTCAGATACTTGTTTTCGTTCACCTGCTCCAGAGATAAGTGGGACAGAGTGTAGTTCGCATACATGTAGCAAGTAAAGAAACTTATCTCAGAATAAAAATTCCACAGAGTTTTAAAACGTTTGCTTCAGCAATGAATGACTGGAAACGGATCACATATACAATTCCCTTGCAAAAATCTAGTAGTCTAAAACTAATGTGAAGACTTGAAAGTATCTATTTATTAGATTCCAAGTTGTAAGGAACTATTTCGTAAATGTTCATGTAACCGTTATGAAATTAAAATAAATTATTCACAAGCTTAGATATACTAATACGCAGAAAGAAATTCAGAGTTAAATGCATGTGTATAAAGTAATTCTAGAAGTACAGAGCTATGTATATCAGAGTATTGAACTATTCTTTTGCAGGATAACGTTTACAATATTGAGGCGAGAGAATGATTAAGAATTGTTGCTCTAAGGGAAACGAAGGGCATAGTGTATTGGTTCTTGAAAGCATTGATTGCGGTCTCAGGTTCGATACTCCATACTAGAAAACATATTTCCCCTTCTATTAACGTAACATTATTTGTAATAGCAGTGTAAAGTGGCTACATTGTTCTGCATCTGGAATGTATATATAAAAAACAAATAAATGAATTGACACACGTTCAAAGGGATATTTTCATGTATAAGATCATGAATTATGATACTCTAACGATAATTCTGTACTCGTTTAAAGACATTGACAAATATTAATGAAATAACTCTTCATATTTGTGGCAATTCAGGATATACTAATTTTACTCCTTTTCCCACTCGAGATCAATGCAAGGATACCTCCGCAAATATCGAATGAAAAGTTTTCAACATGTGCAATTCTCCATTAAATGTTTTCTCCGATTCGTTCTGCCTTCGTTTTCTTTGTTACAAACAAGTATTCTTTGCACATTACATGTAGGAGAGAGAGTTGCATCTACATTTCACGTTCATCAGCTCCTTCTACCTGCTTTCAAGAGTGACAGCTTGTAGGGTAATGGTTACCGTTAAGGATTGTCAACCTGATGGTCGTAGGTTCAAACCCCTCCGGTGGCAGAAACTTTTCGTAAGTTTTAGACATATCCCATTGTGTTCATTGTCCACGCTGTGTGAAATGGAATGATTCAGTTTGGAATTAACGATGGGTGGAGGGGAAATATTAAATTACAACATCTTCATTTCAACGAAGCGAGAATTGGAGAAACATTGGATAAATGTTAAAATTACATTCATGTTTTAGTGGTATAATCGCATGTAAAATCAATGATCTTACGTGAAAGATTTCATCTTGCTCTGAACTCAGCCAAAAGGCATATGGCACCGATCTAATACATTCTCCAATACATTTCAAAATGTTATTGAATGTTTCATGTCGACAATTTGACCAATGCATCAATTCTTGACGCTGAGACGATATTTTCTGCAACTACCTCTTCTCTTCAGTCCCTTCTGTTCTTCTCTTCTCCTTCTCCTTCTTCTTTCCCCTCCTTCTGCTCTGCTTTTATCTCATATCGCCTTTCCTAATTTTCTCGCATCTTATCTCCATCCCACTCATCTTCACTCCTCGTATCTCCTCTCCTGTCTTAGATTTCCTACTCCACTGCACTTTTCTCCTCTTCTTTTCGTTCTTCTCTTTTTCTCTCCTTTACTCTACTCTCCACTCCCCTCTTCTCGTCTCCTCATCTCGTTTTCCTTCTCTTTTCTCTTCATTGCTCCATTTTCCTCATCCCTCCTCGATTTTTCCTTTCTTCTCACTACTTCTCCTCTCCTCGTCTATCCTCTCTTTCTTCTCTCCTCTAATTTTCCTCTTCTCCTTTCGCTTTCTCTTTCTCCTCTCCTTTGTCACCTCTCATTTTCTCTCACCTCTTTTTCTTTCTGTAGACTCATCAGCGATGAAATACTAGAAAACCTATTTTTTTCTTTGAGAAAGAATTTTGTCACTTGCGATATAATAGTGATATTTTTAATACTTTTATACAATAATACTTGTTTTTATTTCTTTCGCGTATTTTATAAATATCTATTGTGCATGTGGCAACCCTGAAATTGATCCTAACTCAACACGCAACCCACCAACGCCTTTGTGTAAATTGGGTTGCCTAGTTTAAAATGTCGTTGTCCTAAAACTTTTGAGAGACACTGTACAACCTAACCTTTCACAGCGCTTACATTTTATATCATTTGCCTGATTTTGCCGTGATACACATTTTTGGCTAAATGCAGTATGGGGTTTAGATTGTGGCATGCCTTTGTATGCATTATTTGTTCCGAATCTTGATTATTTTGTTGATTCTTTGAAAAATGAGCTTTAGCAAACGAATTGTTTGTACTGAATCTTCCTGGGCCTTGTTTATTTTCACCTATCAAAATGCATTTTGGTTGACTTTATTTTTATTTGTGCGTATTATCTCATGTTGGAGTACTACATGACAAACCTTTTTGAATATGCTTGGCATGTATGACAGTAATCTATCTTTTAGTATACTATCGGGTTATCCGAACACGAGTATTTCTCTAAGACGAGTGTCTAATTCATCTCTTGTAATCTCACAAGTTATTGTAGCAACTTTTAAACGATTTATGTACGATGTAGCTGTCTCACCTTGCTCTTGCTTTATTTGCATAAAAGCGAATCGTTGAATCCATTTATTAACCTGTTGTGAATATATTTTTCGCAATGTATCAAAGAGTTTCTCCAAGGTGCAATCTTGTGGATCCTTTGGACTTAATCTGTGTTCCAGCTCTTGATATGGTAAACTACCGATTACAGAAATAAGAGTAAACACTCGTTTCCTTTCTTGTATATCGTTAGCCTCAATAAAAGCCTTGAATATTTTAATATACGAATTTATATCCTGGCTTGGGTCATAAGCCTCAAATGCAGGTATAAAACTTATTTGTTTTTCCATACTGGCTCACTAGGACTTAATTACTATAATTCTACTTACAGTAGTAATTATCTATCTTCTTGTAATAATTGTCACTAAACAAAACAATTACTTAATTTTTCATACTCTTAGTTGTACTCGCCCCTCTCGCCCCGAGACAAGGACGAGTTGAGAAACTCACTTTTGACGCATGAATTCCCACAATTTCACCCGTGCAACTGAGAGAAATTCTCCTTGCACAGTCGAAATACCTCGCAAAAACAGGAAAATTCACACAACTCGCCTTGAATTAGAACATACCATTGGCCCCTACCGGTTTAGTGTAGAAACCCTGAAATAAATGTTGACCCTATGAAGTTCTCGAAGGATGGTTTTGGTAGATACAGTTCAGTCAAATGTGTATTCAATTCTGCGATGACTTTGGCACAGGTGGTTTTACGATTTTCGGACACAATCCTCTTCAGTACCCTGACGTCCTTGTCGGACGGACAGCTTCCTCTTTCCCCGACAGTTACTCCTCCTGGATGTGGTTCATCCATCATTCTGGTACTGCCATGACCCTTGATCCTGAGGCTCTTGATAACCTACAAGACGCGCAGACTCCGTTACTGATGCACCGGCAAGACGACTCCCAACAATTTAACCTCTTTGGAACCCCCATTCAATTACGCGAATTAGATGTGCAGCTCAGCTACTACTGTGCCAATATGATGCACGGGCACACACCCAAGCGTTCGAATACCTGTTATGCTGTGGATCACCAAGAAGTGACACAGGCAAACTCTCCAGCGGCGTGTTCCACGTATAATCAACGGTGTGTAAGTTTCGATATCCGCCACCTTTCTACGTATATCTACAGGGTGTCATTTTAATAGCACCAACGGACCACGAAAACTATCAGAATTTACTTACTTTTCTCAGTGACATTTAATTCGTTGTTGCGTCGTTCCGGCGCTACGAACATTCAGAAAAATACCGTTTTGACGCCTGTATGCTGGCAGTCCAACCAAACATTACATTGCCTCGGTGTCGTCGCTTCCTGTTGTGCAACGACGTGTGGCGATGTTACAACTAACACCCATATTAACTGAGGTAGATGAGAAATAAAAGACTCGAGCGTGTCCAAAGTCGGGACAGAAATTTCTGTCGGATGCACAAGAGAACGCCTACGAGGACTAAGAATTTTTTTCGTGAGGGCGTTTTCTTGTGCACCTAAAAATTGGTTACATCATGGTCTCGTGGTGGCACCGGTAGTTGGCTCACCCAAAATCGTCCACCATAAAAATAATCTCGTTTTAACATTTGAAAACAAAAAATACAATATTTATTAACATAACCTGAAATACTTATATTAAGCATGACCTTGAACTCATGAAGATGCACCGAGATTTTAAATTCAGAAGAAGATCTCTCATCTCTCTCTCTCTCTCTCTCTCTCTCTCTCTCTCTCTCTCTCCCTAGCAAGAGAAAGGAGTAAATAAAAATATGGAGGGAGAGAAAGAAGATAGGGACTAGAGGAAAAAATACAGAGTGTGACGTCGGTAGACCTGCCCACCAACGACACACAACGTCATGCCTAGCTTTTCGAATCCAGCGCCCTGGAATTGTGTCGTTCTGGTAGCTTCGGGCATAGGACAGTACTGTGACCGTTGACTCGGAAAAGAAAATTTTTCCTGGCCGCAATGGTAGGAAATTCGCCTTTGGTGAGTTTTTCGTGTTCCACGACTACGCCAGGGTGTTCCGGCCCCATGATTCTCACATTGATGTGATTCACCTCAGCTTGCCATGCAGAAATCGAACCTTTTGTCGATGTCATTGGACGTAACGCCTAAAGTAACTGCAGCTTGTGTGGGTTCATATGCAGTCATGTCTTCAGAACACGCTACATGGTAGGTTGTGGTATTCTGAGTTCCATGCTTCCCTGGTTTGTTCGCTTTCTAGAGTCCTTCTCGTACGCAGCGCGGATGCGCTCAACAATCCCGTTACAGAGCGCATGTTTCCTGGACTTCTCCCTTTGCATTCAGATGCAACCTTGTTCCACCGGTAAAGCGCCTGCTTGTTTAGCGAGGACAGGACCAGAGGTAGTCAGCCTCCGAAAGGCGACCCTCATGAGGGTAGACCTCACCCTCACCCTCCGAAGATTTTTGAGGGTAAGGGCGAAGTTAATCCGTGAGGATAAAGGTGTGTGAGGGTGAGGCTGAGTCGTGAGGGTGAGGCGAGGGTGAGCCATGAGGGTGAGAGTGAGGGAGCTTTAACGAAAATGACCTCCTCTGCCGGGATGAAAGTTACACTTGAACAACGGAATTTCGCTTGGCTAACACCAACCCTCAAAACAACATCCCCTGGATAATTGGTACGTTGTTTTCACCTCCTCCAGCGCCGCCAACGGAAATTCTATGCGATTTAGTAACACTTTGATTTTTACTCTCTCCGCATAGCGTATGTTTGTATCTTTAACCATGTGTCTACAAAAACATATATAATTTGACGAGAAGATTCTCTTGGGCTAACGACCAGGTGAGTTGTGGAAATGATTCCAAGCTTTCGAGACCTATCGTCACTCTCAATCTCTTCGTCATTCGTCGCCAGGAAAGCTTCAAGTCTTATTTCATATATATTTGCTCTTTCTTTTTTAATAACTCTGTACCATAATTGTTTCTAACATCCCATCACTTTTCATGTTTTCAGATAAATAACACTAGGGAACAGCCATTTTGTATCCTGTTAGCGAATATATGTTATTAACTAATTTCGGCATGTTGATTTCAAATTTACCTCTCATTATTCTCCATCACGTACCATTTTCGAGACTTTACATATGGCATCATATGGACCACTAAATTCCGGTGTTCTTGTAATCTAGCAACACTGCAAACTATTTGAGTGCCATATCATCATTCATACCTTCAGTCGTCCCTTTTGTGTTGGTATTTAAGGTGTATTGTAACGCTGTTTGCTTCAATAAAGGATATTAATATAAATCGTAACAAAAAACATGCAGTTTACAGCGTTTGATTGGTGCAGTGACACGGTGGACTGTTCTGTGATAAACTAGGTCGACTGAAAGAATACCTTAGCTGCGTCTTATCATCCTAACACATTCTGTTACATTTCTGACCAATGCACTCCAGAATTGCAAAGTGAAAACTCACAGATTGTGTAAAGATAGTGTACCGACTGTACTTCGGTTTTCAATGGGATGTCAAGACCACCCATGGGCCTCAGATGGTACATGTCAGAGTTGTGCTGTAACACTAAGAGAATGGTTGAATGGTATTAATGCAATGCCTTTTCATGTGCCTATGATATGGCTGGAACCAAGGGACCACGTGACAGATTGTTATTTTTCCCGCACCGTGATGTGTGGCAATTCTTCGAAGAATAAAATCGTATGCATATGTCGATGTGCCCTCCGCATTGAAGTCGGTACCACATAGTGAGGGATTCCCAATCCCTAAATCACTATCCCCACAGTGGAATTGAACGTTTCTCGTGATCAGGAACGTTCTTTCAAATATAAAACATAATGCTAGATAGAAAAAGATAGGTAGGTTAATTTTTTTTCCAATATAAATTTCAAGTATTTTATTTCATCTGGAAATTAATTTAATAACATCGCCAGATATCGGCGCAACTGATACTAACTCTCACACAACCAATGTTGCCAGTACGCTTCGTAACTTCAAAGAACTTACTATTTTATGAATATGGCATGATGAATCCATAAATCGTCTGCATTGCATAGAATTACTCCCCTAATGAGCCTTCATGACACGGTGACATATGCTCTGGGAACTTTGCTTTCTGTTTTCACTTTTATGCATAGAATGCATAAAAATGTATCGTTCTTTTATCAATTTGATAATACCCATCGAAACCATGGACACACATCGAGAATTATTGTAAGCGACTCCATATCTATCTTTATCGATGTGTTTCGTTCCTTCGTAGAATATTCTTCTTAACACCTTACAAGATTTTATTCCATTTTAATCCATACTGTTACACCTGAGCGTAAATAAAAAAACATTTCTATGGCCAAAAGCCAAAAGTTCAGCAAGTTCTACGCAGTTCATTTGTTCTTTAAATCGTTCATCTTGTTCTATCTTAGTTCTTTCTTTCTTTATTTCTTTGTACTCTTTTTTTTTCATTTGAGCGTATATGTACCAGCAAATGGGGAAAAAATGTTTGCTAGTTAGAACCATAAACGCGCTAAGTACTTATGAGTCAAATCAGCTAAGTGATATGTTCTGACTATTACTATGCGTATAATTGCAAATTATAAAATAACATTAAAATATCAGAAGAAATTAATTATTAGGCAAGGAATTTATTATAAATGTTCCGACGTTTGAGATAGCATTCTGTAATCCTGGGCTTGTTAAAATAAAAATGAGTTCGTTCTGATGCAGAAGTGCAGTGCGAGCACGGGAAGTGAAGAAGGCGGGGGGGGGGTGGATGAGCGTGGGAAAATGCTGGATCATGGCATGTTAGCATGTGCAATGTACGTAGCGAGGAGGCTAAAGAGAGTGATAACGGAGTGGAGTGTTAATGAATGTTAGTGTATATGTTAGTGGGGTTCTTATGGCACTAGTCGTAGCGGGCTTTGAGCCTAGAAACAGTAATAGTATCGGTTTTTTCTTTGCTTCTTCCGTCGATGAAAGTAACTTCATACGAATTCTCGTTAACTTTTCGAAGAATAGTTCCTTTGTACTTATAAGAGGACGCAAAAGCTTTTGACACGCCGGGAATCGGAGTGGCGTCTAGAATCCACACATGTTGGCCTGGTGAGTACTGCATTTGCCTAGAAGTGCGGTCTGTGTACTGTTCCTGTTCTTCGAAACGTTTGTGTAAGTTGTCATGAGCGGTCTTTCGTATGGATGTCAGGAGTTCAAGTCTCTGTGCGTTCGTCTGGGAGATATTGTCACGATTCGAAGGAAGGACTGCCTCTGCTAGGATCCTTGGGTTGTAGCCAAACAAAGTAAAATACGGGCTCTGGCGTGAACCAGAATGGATTGTAATGTTGTGGCTGAACGTCGCACTAGCTAAATAGTCACACCACGAAACTTTCTTATTTTCGTGTTTACTGTTTAAAGAATATTCATAAAGTTAATAACTAATACAATGTTCATGTCTCTATCGTTTTATGTACAAAAATTAACAACGATCAGTCTCGGTTGCGTGATTTTTGGGACACCCTTTATATATCTCGGAAATGTGACGTGATACATAAATTTTGAGACTTTCTCTGAATTGCTCGCACAAATTAGTAAAGAACACGTTATTTCATGCAGGATATAGAAAAACGTTGAAATTTGTTCCAAATGCAATAAATAGATCCTTAGAAAGTCAAAATGAATTACTACAACATCTAAGAGAGCAGTTGTAGAATTTCTTATCAAAGTCAAAATATTTGGAAACACCTAGTAGTTTCAAAGATCTTTACCATCTTCCTATACCTCTCGTCCAGTCTTGCAGCGGGCGCTCTACATACTGGCAAGGGAAGTGTGGAGCGGGGATGGAACCAAATCCAGCGCGATAAGAAACGCAACAGCCTGTAGAATGGGGTGCGCGCAGCTCCACGTTCCGTGACGTAGTAACTCTCTGCGCCACCGCTGTTGTCTGGTTGGTCTGCGGCATATTCCTCGTTCCCCACTTCCCTTCCCAGCATGTAGGCCGCCCGCCGAAGAACTAGACATGATCAATAACTACTCTACCAAATATCATATAATTCTCGCTTTAATATAAATGTTGGAAGGAAAAAACTGAGGTTTCAACGAAGCTTTCGTTTGTTACTATTGCAATCACGAGAATGGTTTGCTAACAAGACTAAACCTGGCCTTCCTAACATAACCACATATGCATTTATGGCAATTACAATTCCGTCTAGTTCCAATAGTGCATATGTGGTTAGGTTAGGTTAGGTTAGGGGAATCAATTTTCGTGACTGGTTGCCCCAGGGTGTGCTCGTAGACAGACTCTTTTAAATACTGATGATCTATACGTAGACTTGTAATAAATTATATTTTATGTGGAAATATCCACTTTCACTATTTTTAAATAAACAGTTATAAATTAAGATACTGCAGATTAAAATATAGACATATTACAGTACAAAACAACCCCTAAGAAATAATAACACGGTCTATACGACAAGTAATTCTCAATAAATACAAAATTACCTTTCTCTTTCCCTTAAAAAATGCGTTGATTTTCACTTGTCTTAGAATCTCGCTCATATTCAAAACGTCCAATGACTGATCCCCTTGGAACTTCACAAGGTCTTCTATGTTGCTTCTATTTGCATTGGCTATCCTGTATGCATACTCCTCCAGGTAATTATTTCTGGATCCATTTTCTTCTGGGAAATATCTGTAATTAAATAGTGTTTACACTCTTTGAACTTCAATAAGAGGAACATTAATAACAGCAAGCACGAACTTTTCTTTGGTGTCACATACCTTAAACTTATATAATTATATATTCAAAATGACCATCATTGGCAGTAATACATTATGTGAAATCTGAACAGATCGAAAACAGCAGATACGGTCTCTGCGAGAAGGGAAGCGTAGTTGTCTCAGTTGCATGTCTCACGTCACTCAGTGTGACGTACACATACACGTCACAGTTCCCCACAGGTAGTAACCAACTGTGTTAAATCAGGAGATCTGGATGGATATTTGACCCTTCTTACGTTTCTCGAAAGACAAAATTCTCAACTCTCCCATTTTGTGTACATTAATTTACTACCGCTTGGCAGGCTGTGACGGGACTAAGAACAAAAGAAGGCCTAAATGCTCTCACCCAAGCTCAACATAGACACTAACTAACTAAACTAACTCTTTAGCCTTCTTAAACCCGAAGGTTCATGGCTGCAGCAACACAGGCCTTCCATCTGTCCCTATCTTGAGCAAGATCTATATACTCTTTTCCATCCCTACCGATTTCCTTTAGGTCTATCTCAACGTAACATAGACACTGCAGTTTCAAATGCATAAGGTCCAGTGAAGTCATCTTTACTAGTTTATTTGTGATTAAAGTTCATAGAGGTCCTTTAAATCATTTATTTTCTACCCTTTTGATTTGTCTCTGACACTCAAGACAGTCTAACAGATGCAGAAGCCTCTCTGCGACACTGGAACCTAATACTTCTGGAGAACTGCAACTCAGGCACACTACGGAGTCTGGAACTCGCTTGATTCTGGAACAATGGAAAAGGCTAAGTTCTTGAACCCTGGACCACTGCAAATTAGGAACAATCTGGAATCTTGAACTATCTCGACTCTGTAACACTGGATCACAATCAACAATTCTGGATACAGTTGAACATCATATAAAGTCCAAAAAGTTTTCCTCTTTTGTTTTCTGAACTTCTCACTCGCCCCGTAAGTATATAGTTCCAAAATGCGTATCTCCTAACGTAACACTGAATCAATCAGGTAGCCTGAGTCAGGACATGAAACCAATTTTATGATTGTACCTGTTTTTTTAACATAAATCCCTTCTTAAGGGAATTAAAAGTTGCAATGCATGAACAATATTTCTAGTTAAATGCCTGGGCGTAATTTCAAAATGCTCGTTTTAGAAAATAATGTAACTGTTAATACAGCCGCTCCGTATCAATAATACAAGAGTTATGGAGTTCCAAGAATGAACTGCAAAAATCTTTGACTTAGAGAATGATTGCAACAATGCATATACTTAAACCAAGGCCAATTCTCCAATTCAAAAAGGAAGAAAGAGTTCGTAAGCCTTGAATAATAAATGGCATATTTCAAACCATTGTTGGGAGGTTTCACTCTTCATTTCTTCTTTGCACTCCGTTAATTACGACCACATGAAATATGTCAGGCACCTCGGTGCTACCTGTAGTTTCATTCGAGGTGAGTTGCCCAACATGCTGTAATTCAGGGAGTTTCTTCGAGAAAACACTATTTTCATTCGTTGTTCTCAGGTGCAGCCTGAACACTATCGTGTGTGAAATCTGAGTTGAAGCGTCTTTTATTTCTTGAAATAATTTGAGGCATAGGGTAAGTTCTATCACTTTTCTCCCTCACGAGTCAGATACCTGAATTTTATTTACAGTTGTGCTTTTACAATAATGGTTAATTTAGCATCGTTTTATGCTAAATGGAGAAACTTACAACTAAATGACTTCCTACGATTTTACGGCCATGTAGAATTTTCAACGTGCGCTTAGACAAAGGACATATGCCATGTTTTAGCTAAAGGAGAGACTCCCCATTAATTCCATGTGATGAAGGATGCTTGATCTTCTCTTACTATTAATTTACTTTAAAAGAATATTTTTTATAATTAAAAATTTAATAATTGACTATATATCGTAGAATCTAGATAGTAAAAGGTAAGAAATTTCAAAATCAAGAGTAAGAAATCATCGATTATGGGTAAATCTGCACGACGAAGAATAAACGTTGAGCCAATAGATGATGACGAAACCACAATCTGGAATCCTCATCCGGCGAAGAAAGGTGCGTTCACAAGTAGGAAAGAAGTGTTTGCAATGCTGGGAAGACTGGGAAAAGGCAACATCCAGAGAGAGATCTTAAAGAAGAACTTTTACCGAAAAAAAAGTATGAATTTCGAGGAACATAGAAATGGCAATAAGGAAGAAGTTCCGAGAGATGTTTTTGTAGAGCACAGCACTACTGCACATGGATTCCAAAAATGCACAGTGGCTGAAACTGAAAGGAAACTTTGAAATCTGGTGCTACAAGAGAATGTTGAAGGTAAAATGACACAGGCGCAGTAACAACGATGATATCTCGAGACATGCACATTGGAAAATAGACATGAAGGAGATGTTATCCAGAAATGATGATAGATGGTAGGACAAGTCTTGAGACATGGAGTAACAATGAGAACAGTATTGAAGACAGAATAAAATATATATATATATATATATATATATATATATATATATATATATATATTGGTAGACCAGGGTGTATTATATCATACAATTGACTAAAGATGTGCAGTGGGAAGTTACATGCGAAACAGAAACAAATGCGAAAAGGCTACAAATTAAGAAGAGCACAATAAAACAAGTTCCACAGACCCCTTCCGTTAACAAGAAGGCATAGGAAACAAACAACTAAGAAGAGAAGTTAACAGTGAGTTGTGAAAAGGGCGGGTTAAAATTCTCTAATGGCGAAAAAGCCTACAAAGAGAACATCAGGGTTAAAAGAAGGAAAGCACTGCTCCACAGCACGTTGTATGAACAAAATAATTTATATTTAATATTTAGAAATACATCACCGTACAATTTCATAATTGTAATGTGTTATTACATTTATTTTATTCGTTTCCCCCGATCTCTTCGCGAAATACAGCTTGGAAAGAGCTTCTCTAAAATAATTTAATATTTTACTTACCGCGAAACAAATGCTGATATCTTGGATGGAGACGTGATGTTGTCTGGGCAATAGAGAAGAGCCGAGATGGTAGTAACATGCTCCGATGCAACTTGCTTGAAGGTAATTATAGTTGGATTCTCCTGAAAATTTCTCCATGATGAAGAAACAAGTTGTATGGATGCGCACGTAAAGATTACCAAGATGCAAATCCAGAAGAATCTGTAAAAAAAAATGTCGGTCAAAAGTTTAATTAAATTTTGTTTAAAGTCCAAGGTTTCCTCAGATAAACTAATAGGGGCAGAATCCACAGTTGAAAGTGGGATGGAACGATCTACTCTGCATTGTTCCTCCAAGTGTATGCAATGTGTTTGAACCTGGGACCCCTTGATTACAAGGCGGCAGCCCCATCGAGGAAGCCCTGTGCAGAAAGTAGGTGTAAAACCACTCACCCTTATTTCAGTTGAATATAATTTCGAAATGACATTGAAATTGTTTCTTAAAAATAACTCTCCTGAGTGAAACTTTCTATAAGATAAATATTTCACAACAATCGTTTTAAACACTAGTATATTCTCTGCCAGGGTTGTTCAAGGTCCAGGAACCCAAAATTCTAATGGGTTCTATTGGGTTCCGCTGCAGGACCGGAACCTATTTTCTCACACAATTTAAATTCGGTCCAAGTTGCGTCTTGTTTCATTGAAAAAAGTTTCCTGGACCGTATTTTAATTGATCCTCAAAAAATGTTCTTCGCCCTTATTTAAATGCATGCGGAGGAAAAAGGTTCCTGGACCGAAATGAAATTCTTCCGGAAAAAAGGTTCCTGGGTCGAATGTAAATTGATCCTGGAAAAAGGTTTCTGAACAGAATTTAAATTCATTCTGAAAGAATGTTCCTGGACCCTATTTAAATTAATGCGGAAGAAAGGTTCCTGGACCGAATTGGAATGCTTTAAATATGAAAAGGTTCTACACTGTCTAGAAATGATTTACGTTTGCTGAATTTCTCTCCTAGTCCGGGATTGAATTTATTTACAATTCCTGGCAGAGTTGACGGATTAAAAGTTACCTTCTAAAAATGTCCGTGACTACGTTTTACATTGGAATGTCACACTGCGGTTGTAGAAATAGCGAAGGAATGAATCATAACCATCCCTATAAAAATTAAGGATATTCAATCAAATAGTATTATGACGAGGCAGACGAGACTTACCCGTTCCTATGTGTCCTCATGCAATAGCTCTACAAAGTTCCCAAACCTAAATTCTCCCTCAAAATTTTAGAGCCACCGCACTTTGGACTCACCCGTCAAGCAACGCACGGATACGCAGCATTGTGATTGTTCTCGTGAGATCATACTCTTAAAGCTCCAAGTTAAAAAAAATCAACGTCCAAAAATAACACATATGGTGACCAACCGGTTAGAATGAACAGCTCTGCGAATGAATTAAGCTCACCCCTAGCCCTTACCTTTAACTTTAATTCCCGCAGGCTTTTAGAAAGAAAAACAAAAACAAATAATCTACACTGATGGATGAAATTCGTAAACTCAAAGAAGTTCAACTATTTCGCTTAACCGGAAAGGATGGGGGGGGGAGTATGCTAGCTTTCCGTACACCCCAACCCAGAACAGCAGACTTGAACATGAAAACCCTTGCTGAAATGGAAGTTAAGCTTATTGCCCTAGGAGACCAGAGCGAGATGAACCTTTCCATCCTGAAACAAATATTATGATTAACATGATACCATTCAAATTACACTAAAGCATGCATGGATACAAATTGTTGATTCGGAGTCAGAAATACTGGTTTGGCGACAACTATTTATTTACATCAGAACGTAAATAAACTTGTAATTGACAATAAGTATTCTTCTCATATACCATGTGCCAAGTACGCATTATTATCTTTCCTACCAGAAAATTATAAAAGTTTCATGTACTGGCATTATATTATAAAAAAAAAATCAATAGTGAATCATTCATCAAAAGTTTTGCCGTAAAGACAAACGTCTGAGACCTATAACATTCTTTTACGACTGATTGTAAATTCCACAACGGTTCTTATTTTCTTTAATTCAATATGGCTGCCTAGGACGCCAAGTTTCCCGCCGAAATTCAATAGAAGGAAAGCACACGAATTATGGCCATTGTTTGACACACGGATGCTAGCATTAATATATTTGAGAAAGAACTTTTGTATAGTTCACGATCCTTCCCGTTCATATAACTGTGATGCAAGAAATGACAGCAGATTAGTACTTACAGGACAGCTTACGTTGGGGGAAAATTCCGTCATCTTTAATTTAAAATATCCATTTTTAGACACCATGGAGGGTAAATACTCATCGGAAATTTTGAAGAACAGTCCTTCATAAATAATTTAAGGCAAATGGATTCACTTTTCACTTCCAATTATGTTCGATTTCCATTGATACTTATTACAAATTCTCACCGATCCGATTCCCACTATGTCCATTCCACCGCTTATGCTCAGGAGTAGTGTAAAATACCCTATTATAAACCCGAGAAATGATGAGCCCCTCTCAGGCAGATTTGGCTACACTTAAAACTAGCTCAAGATGTGCATATGAGCTTATTGCTCATGTGTGGTACTCTGTCTAACCCAAGATTTTTGTAAAAATGCCCTCGGGAATTTCCCGTGAAATGATGAGCCCCCTCAGATTGATTTGTCTACACTTACAAAAGCTACATCTGTGAGATTGTTGTCCATAAGCTTCTTAAAAATATGCTCTTCTTGATATTGCTATGGCTACACTTAAAACTAAGCCAAACATGCTCATATGAGCTTATTGCCTCTAGTGTAATACTCTGTCAAGTGTGCTTAAATACTTGACAGTCAGTTCAGAGTATTAATATGTTAACCCGAATATTTTAATTGGGCACCAGGCCCAACTTGCATATCTAGTACTAAGACAATGCATTGTGCAGAGGCCTTCTAGAATTGCTCTGTGACTCTCTCATTTCTTACATCATAAATATATGATTTTTTACCTATAAGAATAACACTACATATAGTGTCATCAGGGAGTGTATCGTGGAATTCACAGATAATTTTAATGTTTGTCCTGTCATTAACCACAACTTGTTTCCTTTCTGAGGTGTTGATGACAAACATGGGTCTCTGTGCTTTGAATTCATCTGGTGTGTAATACATGTCAGTATTGCCAGTAGTGACCCTTTTGTCTGCTGTAAATGCCTCGTATAATTTAAGGAAATCATCCTTGGACATGTTTAAATTATAATTTTCTCTAGGGAACACCTCATTTCTGCCATTTTTAAGATATATGTTCTTGATGTTGCAGCTATCAAACTTACTTGATTTTTTTTCTTGATTATTGTGTCTTCCAGTCTGAAACAGTACCACCACAAAATCAAGCATGTCATATTGTATACTGGAGAATGAGTTTGTAGCATCAAATTCATAATAGCTACCAGTGGCAGGCTTCTGCACACATTGATATGTATAAAATTGTAAAGGCACCTGTGGATTTTTTAGGATATCTGCTTTGTATTTAAGAGCATAACTGGCTTCATATTCAACAACTGGAATTCTTAGCTCCATAGTCTGAATAACGCACTTGCCCTCATCAGGTAGGGTATTAGGCAGAGCTTCCCCAGTAGAATTTAATGTACTGTACCTCATCAAAGCATTATTATCATTGGCAGCTCTTCTAAATGTAATTCTTAAACCACCCTTCCACATAATATCTTTGTAATCTAAGAAGAATCCAGGTAAAAGGCTCATGGGGAACAGCACTGTGTGGCTTTTAGATATAATTTTATCACCAGCTTCAAATCCACCTATTTTGTAGTAAGAAGCCTCGGTCTTGGATAATTTTAGTGTGGCCAAAGCTGTAGAGGTAATGCCAGGGTAATCTACTCTGTTTATAACAACACCATGTTTTCTGATCTCAATTTCAGAGAACAGATGTGGCACAAAATTGTCTACCAATCTTATGTTTGAGTTAGCCGGATAATCTGTACCATCGAGCTTTACAACATCAAATTTGATGTATAGATCTGCTCTGTGGGGGTGTATAAAGCCATCTCCTACATCAAGATCAACCTCAATCTCTGTGTTGGGTTGATTTAAATTTGCAAAGGTCCTCCGGTTTGGGGGGGAATGATTGTAGCTCATAACTCTCAATATTTTCCATTTTTTGTATGTATTTTTATTTAAATATTAATTTCTATGATTGCAGTTGTTGTGGCTCCAGCAAAATCAACTAATTCTTCTTTTTCATTAGTGACCATCAACTCAATGTAATCTATTCTATTATGGCACACAGGAAAATATAATGTTGGTGATGGAGTGTAGATGATGGGCTCCATAAATTCAGAGTTAGGTTTGAATGTTGCAATGATGCCAGTTTGTTTGTGAGTGCCTATGCCATCTGATTTGGTGATCATACCCTCGGCCACATTACAGTGAATATTCAGAGTCTCTATGGCTAAGAATTTTGGTATATTAATAGCAGTGTGTTTAATGGCTGGTTCAAGTTTTGTGTTGTTCTCAAATCCTAACAGCTCTCCTATAGTACCCAGATCCACTGTTTCTGTAGCAGACACAATCTATACTCTGTGAGTGACAGAATTTTGAGATAACACTATACCTCTGGGTAACTGAGCATTTAGAGTAGATAGATTATATTGCCCTGGATTGATAACAATGTTTTGATCACCAACTGCAATTGTGTTGTTGTGGTGTGTAATATTGGGGATCAAGTACATGCCATAAAATGCTCTGAGAGCTATTGTTTTGGGATACACTATATCATCATGTAATCTAAGTTTCAATATTGAATTTTGGCTGGTGAGATGGAATACCCCCATGATGTTTCAGATACCACAAGGCCTTTTGAAAATCTTCAATTGATGGTTTATTTATTTGAGACAGATATCTAAGAACAGATAAACACAGATGTCCACAATTAACATCTTTGAACACTAGCATTATTGTAATAAAGATTAGTTGATTTTAGATATTTTACTAAATTTTCAGGTGGAACACCTCCAAATGAATCAAACACAAATGCCTCATCTTTTAAATATTTAAAATAACAGATCCAGTGAGTGCCCTGATTTTTGTACTTATCCAAATTAACTATGCCACACTCTTTGTTGAGTGGTTGCTCTGGCAAAGAATCAGACATGTACACACCTCTAAAATTTTTGATGCCCAGTGGCTTGATTAAAGCTTCAATATCTTGGTTTGTAAGCGGCTCTTGTTTTTTTTAAACTTATTCATAGCTCTCTTAACACCTTTGCCTTGTTTCTCCATGGCCAGGTTATGGCGCTTCAATTCATCTAATTCTGCCCTATTCTTCTTGGCATCTATTACTGTTTTCGCTATGGCAGCTGAACCCCCAGCCAAGCTCCCAACAGCCCCAAGTGCTGCTAAGATGGCCGGGATAGTAAATATGAAACCCCCCACATGTGATTTTTTCCTGGATTGTTGTAATTTTTTTAATTGGGGTTGTACTAAGCAACAATTTCATACCATGGCCCTTGGCAATACAAGAGCTTTTTTTCTTGCGCTGCTTTTTGGTTAAAAGACTATCAATAGTTTTAAGAGATTTAAGACCGGCATAAGGTATTTGATACATAACACCCTTGGCCTTCATTCTAGGTTTATTATATACATATTCACAGCCCCCACCCCAGTTTTTGTTTGGTGTTCATAGCTATGGTGGTCCCCAATGCTGCTATTTTTTCACTCAAAGAAGCATCTTTGCTTACAAATCTACCAAATGCAGCCTCTTCTAATTTCTTGTCTGCAACATGTCTCTTGTCAAGATCAGTATGTGTGTTGTATGCTATGTCATGGTCTCTACAAGCAGCATCTAGGGGATTAACACCAGGATCACCTCTGTTTAATCTATGGTCCAATTTTGTACCGGGACCACAATACTGATAGCCTGGAATATGTAGTTCAAATGGCAGCTTGTTTATAATGTCATTAACCAACCCCCGGCCCTCAGAAATATTCCAAAATTTAGGTGGTAGAGTATTAATAATTTTTATAAGATATCCAATCCCCTTAGTGTCATTCACTATAAAATTAGACAATTTTGTGCTTATCATGTCCATAATTCCAACCTTTTCATTGTAAAAATTGTGGTTGCCAGCATTTTCCTCCCCAGCTATCACCAATAACCTATCTACAAGTATCCTGACATCATCAACCCACACAAATTCTTTAGGCAGGGTGTTGTATTGTTTGATTCCACTACCAGTCTTGATCTGTGACCATATGGGCTTGATTAAGTTGTTGTATTTTGCTCCACTGCTAGACTTGACTCTTTTTTGTGTGGGATCATTGTTCTCGTATAGAGCATCTGATTTTATTAATATTTCTTTGTAATGCTCATAATCTTGGTCTGTATAGTTGCAAGGTCTCTTCCTAGTCATCAGTTCCCACAATCCAGGTGTGCCAGGGTACTTAACAAAAGCACCTCTTTCTCCAAGATGAAATTCTGAATATACAATGACATCATCTCCCATAAATGTTACTTTGAAATTGCCAATTCTATGTATGATGCTACCATCATGCTCTGTGTCAGCATATAAACCAAACACCTCATCTTTGTTGTCTTTAGGTGTGCTTAAATATTTTTGAGCAAGAAGACCCAATTCAATAGGATCCTGAGTAGCTTCAATTCTTCGAGGAGCAACAGGACTAGGTGTATGAATACTAGAAAGTGGGGTGATTGAATAATCTAATATGTTCCTAGCAGCTACAGGTACAAGCTCTGTGATCAAATTTTGATTTTGCTCTGTAACAGTTTTGATATTTTTACCTAATTCACTAATAGCATCAATAATAGGCTGTTCTGTTTGCTTGTGCTGTTCATAGATTCCTCGGTTCTCTGATTTCCATCCCTTATATCTTTTTACAAGATAATCTCTTAATTTAAGATCATCAATGATTGGCCTTTTCATGGTTATTTATATATGTTTCAATGTCTAGAAAATTGTTGATTTTATTTCTGTATTTACCACTATTGGGTTTCCTTGTCATATCAATTGTGACAAACCCATAGCTGTCCTCGTTCCAGCACCTACTGCAAAACTTGGAAAAATCATTGTAGCTCAAGTCCCCACCTACATATTCATCATGTATGTGTTTGAGGTTGGTATGGTCTTGATGAAACACACATATAAAATTGCTGTTGTCTCGGATCAGCTGCTTCGGTATTTTAGAAAAAGTCTGTGCCAGGTAGAAGCAATCTATGTTTTTGTGCCGCCCCTGTGTAAAAAAATTTCTAACCTTGTTTTGATTATCCAGTATAATGTCATCAAACACAACAACAGAATTATCGAGACATTCATGAAGTGGCTTAACATCTGGTTCAAAAGTGGCTATATCCAGTCCATCATATAGCTTCATCAGCTGCTGATATTTTAATTGTTCCAAGCTCTTAGAGAAAACATACAAGTGCCTGTTTTTCCAGTCTAACCAGTTGGGTGCCAATAAAAAATTATCAATCATTAGTGTAGTTTTACCACAAGCCGATGGCCCAACAATAAGACCTCTAATATTATCAGGTAGCAGCTTTCCATTTCTCTTAATCTGCTGTTCAGGCTCTGGCAGTCTCTTTATAACATCCCAGGTGTTCATAGTATCACTTTGTGTGCCTCGATCCAGCTGTGTTCTGGAAGTCCTAGCCATTTGACCAGTATCTTGTTGCCTTTTCTGCGGATGATTTTTTCTATAAGATATGTGTCAGGCTGCTTAGTTTTGCTGAGTTCTTCTTCATAAAACCTGCCTTTGAGAATTTCTCCTCGATGGTCTTTTATTATATATGTGTTACGGGTCCCAGGTTTAACTTGAACCACTGTAAATAATTCAGTGCTCCAGTTTCTGGTAAAGTTTCTTTTGAATAAGTGCTTATATTTGCTGATTCTTACTTAATCACCAACCTTGTATTTAGCTTTTTTTGTTGTTGGCTGGTATCTAGGATAATAAACAGTACTGATCAATTGTTGCTCATCAGATGAAGTTACCTCAGAGGGCTTCATGTTGATTGTGGAATGGACCGAGTTGTTATATCTATCTAAAAGTTCTGGTAGGATACTGAGCCATTTATAATTACCTTGGAGGGTAAATTGTTTATACATATATAATTTTTTAGGGTTTTGTTGAATCTTTCTACAATAGAGGCCTTGAGATCACTGTAACTCGAGTAATGTTGTATTGACTGGCTTTTAATAAATTGTTGGAACACCGAATTATAGAATTCTTTGCCATTATCTGTTTGTAGATAGCGCGGTGATCTTCCACTCTGATTGATGATTGTCCTGAAAGCTTCTGTAACACATGCTCCAGTCTTGGATTTGAGTGGCACAGCCCAGGCATATTTTTAAAATGTGTCTATGACAGTGAGTAGATACTTCTAGCCCTTGTTGATCTTGTCTACATTTTTCAGCTGTCCACTTGCCATCTCAAACAAGTCACACTGCCATAAATCATCTATGCCTTTTGTAACCACTGGCAGTCTCTTATAATTATGTCTGGCTTGTCTGTGTAATTCATCAACAATAATTTGTCTAGACATAGTATGTAAACAAGAATATTGCAACTATAGGGTGTTCAGCAGCTGATACTACAGGATTTTCTAAATATAATTTGTCTCCTATTTGTATATTAAATTCCAGAGAACCATCATCTTCAGCATAAGATCTTTCTAATGTATTGGGGTCTGTAAAATCCTCTAACTCTACACTGGTGACTTTTGGTTTGTTGTCAGGATTAGTTATTGATAAGGTAGGGTAGTGGTGTGCCTGTGGTTGTAGCCAATATTTGATCTTGATTGGTCTAAGTGTGCCCCCAACAAAAAACTGGTAATAAAATTGTGCAGGGGACAGGATATATATTTTGCCACCTGGTGTAAATGGTGAATCATATTCTTTGTTGGGGATACTGTACAATTCAAGAATTACTGTATGTTTAGGATTCTCGATGAGGCCAGTTATTTCTTTTTCTGCTGTAAGCAATCTGCTCATTACAGATTCAAGATGCTCATTGATAGTCCTAACAATCTCATCGTGCCCTGGCTTGATTCTTATATCCACAGCAAGTTTCTTGTATTGTTGTACAATCTCTTGAAGCTGGGTGGCAAAAACAGACAGAGCATTTGCTTGGTTGGATTCCATGGTCCCTAGCTGTTGCTTGATGTTGGCTACAATTTGCTGTAGATTTTCAACAACTGCTAATTTTGAATTTTGAGCTGTAAGATCATGGACTTGTCTTCTGATATCCACAAACAAGGCATGCAATTCATTATTATGTTGATTAGTTGGTAGAGTGGCCACTGTCTGAGTAAGTTGTTTGATCTCTGTCTGGATATTCTTGATATCTTCTGATTTCAATATCCGATTCACAGCTCTCTTAATATTTTTAAGTTCCTGTGATGTAGGCAGATTTGCTACAGTATTTTGCAAAGATTCAAGTGCCAATTTCACATCATTTAATTCAGAAGCATCAGCCACACTACGCATAGCATCTTGAAGCAGGGTTATGTCTGCCTGAGTAGGTGTGGATTGTTGTAAAATTTCAAGCTTTGTTTGGATATCATCGATCAAGTGATGAAAATGAGATAGCTCAGATTCAGTGTTGAGGTTTTCAATTTTGGTGATTTGTTGCTGGACACTGACAAGGGTATCTACAATACCAGGAAGGCGAGATTCTAGAGATTCTTGTACATTTGTCAGATCACTCTGCACTGCTGCTATTGTACCCTCAAGATGGCTTATGGTACTCTGAATTTTTCCAAAATCTTCATATGTTTCAAGTTGCAGCTTGATGTTGGCAACACTACGAGTTATAGCACTCAGAGCATCAGAAGATGGCAGGTTGTTCATAAAATTTTCAAGTGTCTCAATTGTTTCTTTAACCTCAGCTATAGCATTGTTCAAGGGGTCCAGATTAGGTATCTGTAGTGATTGAATCTGTTCCTTTAGAGTGGAAATTACTAGATCAAAATCTTCTTGTGATTTTATGCTTTTGACAATTGTTCGGAGCTGTGTCTGGACATTATTAATCTGTTCTTCTAATTGTTGTTTCAATTGCTCAGAGTTGTTAGCCTGAGTCTTAAATTTGGCTTGAAGAGCTGCTACAGCCTCCTCTAAATTTTGAAAATTATCTAATGTGGCCAAGTCAGTATATTTTTGAAGCAGCAATTTGAGTTCCGAAACAATTTTAAGAAGAGGGTCCATGCATTGTGATTGTAAATTTGTAATTTCTAGTTGAAGACTGGCATTGGGTGTGGTTTGTAAAGCTTGTAAATCACTTCTTAATTTTTTGACTCTGACATCAAGCATCAGAATCTCATCACTGTGATCTTCATGCCTTGTATGGCCAAATATATCATTAGGCATTTTTGTTTTAGTGGTTATTTATTATAAAGTATCTAATTCTTAATTCTATAAAAAAGGTATAAGCTTGTCATAGGATCCTGGGACCTCAATATATAAACAATCACCAGCAGAAACAGTATATACAGTGCCAGAAATCATGTTTGAGTGCTTAATTCTATAAATATTTCTCCCCACTGAAACTTTGACATTGCCCTCGGGAGTTGTAATAAATTGTAATTGACCACCTACAGGTAATTTGTAATGATTTAAATTATTGTTAAATATGTATAATATTTTACCCGTTTTATCATCAACATCTGTAAGTATGCTGTTCAGATGAATAATTAACAAACCACTTAGTTTAGATATCATAGATTGTATATCAGAAGAGGGTGCTGGTGTTGGCAGGTCCATAATAGCCTGTTTTTGAACCCAAATAAGTTCATAGGCATGTTTATTTATTTCAAATCATGCTCTGTAATTGGGCATTGATTACCACTTTTCAAATCACAATGACCCCATGGTAGAGTATGTATGCCACATGACAAAATACATCTCTTATCATCATGTGGGTCCAGAGCAATTTTTCTTATAACATTTGTAGTCAACAAGTGATCCACACTCTGAATTCTGCATTCTGGTGTTCTTATTAAACTCTGGGTTTTGAGACAATTTTTGTAATCTTCAAATTCAAGCTCTTTGTCCACAGTTACTCTGCCAATGCCCTTGGCCTTTTTGGCAACAACACCACTACATGTTTCAAAACTGTACATCTAGGCCCTTAACCCAGTAAATGCAACAATAACATCACCAAGTGTCTCAGTGGTATCAAAATATTCAAGCAATGCAGGCTGTGACATATCTTGATAAACATCTTCCGTCTGAATATCAAGAATAAAGCTATCTGTGTTCATGTACATCAGTTTTACAAAAATCACCATAAAAAGGCTTCAGCACATCATAATAGAGCTTTAGCATGTGTAATTTGGCCAATTCCAATATCACAGCCCCTACATAAATAGGCTTATCAAACTTAATCTTTGTTTTTTCATGTTGAATAGTGCCATATTCTCATCATAAATTCTTCTATAATTGAAATTAGGCTTTACAATCAATTTTTTGCTCAGGCTGGGGTCAGTAATTAATTAACATCAGTATGTTTTCTGACATTTTCTATGGTTTTGCCATACACTGAATTTACCATCAATTTAAACAAGGTCTTATCAAATTGGCTCATTGCAGATGTTCGAAGCTCTGTGTTTGTATAAATATATGGCTTCAACCATCTTGAGTGCCTGATCCTCAAAACTTTGCCAACTTTGGTCACTTGAACACCATGATTCATTAGGAACTGGAGGTTTTTGTAATATATGACATAATCTTGTTTTGGCTCTAGAGTCATCATGAGCTTTTTCTGTTTAGAGCCAGGTGAACACTTAACCTCAGGAATTGGGGGCAGATCAGAAAATTTGTTGTGTAAATCATCAGGAATTGTCAGATCAACCTCTAAGAACAGGCCATAGTTACTGTCATCAAAATCCTGAAGATCTTCAATATTGAAATCTTCAACCCACTCAAGCCCTGCATATGGCAGTTTATCCATCATAGCATAGCCATACAAGCTGTTGGCATCCACATAAAGTATATAATTTGATGGCAGTGCTGGATCATAATTGGGAATATACTTGTTATTTGCTCTGGCATATCTCTGAGAACATTGCACCATGCCTCCTCGTATACATTGCTCCATAAACAGATACATATGTTGATCTTGGATCAGATCCAATAGCATTTTAGTGTTCAAAAACATTGCAAACCATGCTAGGCCTGGAGCACTGTAGAAATACATTGGATCCAGCTTATAATTTTCCATCGATGATTTTCTAAATGCCTGAAGTATATCAGCCAAGAGAGTCACATCAAGTTTTAAATATGCCTTATGATAATCACCAAATGTCTGGCATTTTAATTGGTTCCACATCAACTGGGCATGGTGATAATCATCATCAGTAATTCCAGATGCCCTGACTTTACTGTAGAATGCTTGTTGTGTTGGCAGAGAACACTCATCAAATTTAGAAAAATCTGTAACATAATCATATGGGTATACACCCTTCCGCCTAATTAATTTCAGGTCCTGATTTGGAAACAAAGCACATGTGATTTTGAATTGATCATCAGATAATTGACTGGCCAGAGTGGCAAGGCTAGCTGACAGAATTCTGTAGGAATCAAGAAATCTTAAGTGAATCGGAACACCATTAACTTTAATTATCTTGCTAATAGCTATATATTTCTCATTATTTTCTGCTAAAATATTTAACTTCTGTTTGTCAAACCTCTCGTACCTGATCAGATGATGAAAATCATAATTAGATGCACCATGGCAAAATATTGGGATAAATTTTGGTCTCTGGATCTTAATATTACAACTATTACACAAGGTCATTTTGAATTTACCATCTGTATGAGAATGGTGATGCACCTTGATATTTGTATCTGAAAATTCAGAATCACATACCGGGCATTTTTCTGCATTGTTGAAATCTTCAATCTGATCCTCTGTTAAAGGCATCATGGGTTTTGATTTTAATAAGACATTAGATGCTATGTCATGGCACTCATTTTCTATTCTAGGTGCAAATTCTTTGATGGCATCTGGTCCCATGTATAAATATTCTTCACTAACAACACCATCCTGTACAACAACATAATAAAAACTAGAAGGCTCATGTAACTGGTATGATGTAATTGAAGATTCATCAGGATCTGGGCTGCATAATGCAAGGGGTTTGAGGTTTGATTCAAAATGACAGACTATATATGCTGGTTGTTCCAACAAGGCTTCAAATTTTTTGAATTTGGCATTTTCACTTGGACTAGGCATCACCATATGAACAGGTTTATGATTGCCACAGTATTTTAAATGTTCAATTAACTTTTTTTAAGCAATTTCTGCATTTTTTTCCGAAACCCATTTATTATTTTTTGACCATCAAATACAGTTAAACATCTTCTGCACAACTTGAATATTGTATTGGATTTGTCTAGTTGTTTTCTGACTACTAAAGCTTCAAGACTGTGTATCAGAGTGTAATGGTGTGTGTCATCCCCTTCAATTAAGAGCAGATCAATCGGAACAGCAGAATCATCACCAAGTGTACTGATTCTGAGAGGTGCTATCAAGCAATTGCCACGGCCAGTAGAACAAATAAATACATTAATAGATAATTCTTTACCATTGATATCCCTGGCCGTTTTTTCAAATTTATCAATATTCTGAACAGACATTGGATATTCTAAGCCCTCCATAGCATCATCAAAATTGTGTTCATGTTGTATATAATAAGTTATTCTCTCAGGATGCCTTAAAACTGGATACAAAGCAGCTAAAATACACCACAGAAAACATTTCTCATCATTATTTTCTATGTTAACCACGGCTTTCTTGTTTTTTTTAATATTGGCAGGTAATGGCAGATATGTAGATCCTTGTAATGGGCTGAATTCAGAAATATTAACATAGAGCTTGTGTGGAGTTCCACATAGGCTCCATCCCGATTCTTTTGCTGCAAATTCAGAGTGTTTAATATTCAATTGCTCTATCAAACTTCTCATTATTTTGTCTAAATTTGCATTTGAATATACAGCTACAGTTTCTGTTATGTGGAACTGTGTGAATTTTGTGCCATTTGGTTTCTTATATTGTGTAAACAATTTGAGGGACAGCTTATAAGAGCCATTTTGTGCATTTAGAATTGCCTGCACATCAGGATTTATACTGTTCAAAAAATTCTTAATGTAACATCTTGGCTCTGATTCAAAACGGTGATCCCTAAGTTGGCCATTAAAACTGCTATGGATAGGTGGTGCATAGCGCGGCTGCTTTGCTGCTCTAGCATTAACAGGTGTTTCAAGCTTCCTTTTCAGACCAGATGTAGATGGTTGTGGGGGCAATGTTGATGACTGTGCAGAACAAGTACCCATATGTTTATATGTGAAATATTCCATGCTATATTTTCTATGGCATTTTGGGCATATTTTTGTGGGTGTTCTGCATTTTTCTGGATCACAATTCCTTTGGTGCCTAGCCCAATTGGGGCTGGATATATTCTTATTGCATTGATTACAATATTTATGATTTGGCATTTTTGTTGTTGGTTTATTATATAAGATTTCTTGGGGTTCAAATCAAAACTCTATACTTAATAAAAAATATCAGTTGGGTTCAGCAGTGTGCTTTGTATATTTAGTGTATATACTTATTGTGTAAATATGTTTGGCTTTGGTATTTTTGTTGTTGGTTTATTATATAAAATTTCTTGGGGTTCAAATCAAAACTCTATACTTAATAAACCTATGACAGGTTGTAAAGCTAATAGCCTACATGCTCAAAGGTAGAATAAGTACAGAAGCACTAAGCCACCACAAATACATGTCTACACAGGCATGTCCTAGAAAGGCAATGACCTAATACCATGTGTCATGTATAACAAACTGGGACAGATATAAACCCTTTGTTCAATATATAAAAAATTCTGTATATTAAATCAAACAAACCTATAATTCAATTTATACAAATCTGCTATATTTTTGTGTTTTTTAAAAAATGTGAGGAGCACTGCAACAACATACCCTTACTCCTCAGCCACTCTCACAATACTAGCTGATATGTAATGTAATGCTGTATATAGCCTAAGCACGGACCGCATTGAAAACATCTGAAACAATAAGCCAATCAGAATATACCACATCATCACATTATGTCATAACCAACCAATCAGAAAACAACACATGCCTAATAATTTATTGCATAATATTGGATAATAATTTGTTGCACAACATGATGCAATAGAAGTGGACCGCAAGTGGGTGAACCGGAAGTGGACCGGAAGTGGACCGGAAGTAAATATGTGTGGGTGTGGGTGGGTGTGGGTGTGTGTGGGTGGCTCATATGAGAATGTTTGGCTTAGTTTTAAGTGTAGCCATAGCAATATCAAGAAGAGCATATTTTTAACAAGCTTATGGACAACAATCTCACAGATGTAGCTTTTGTAAGTGTAGGCAAATCAATCTGAGGGGGCTCATCATTTCACGGGAAATTCCCGAGGGCATTTTTACAAAAATGTTGGATTAGACAGAGTACCACACTTGAGCAAAATGTCATATGCACATCTTGAGCTAGTTTTAAGTGTAGCCAAATCTGCCTGAGAGGGGCTCATCATTTCTCGGGTTTATAATAGGGTATTTTACACTACTCACAGGCAACGGGTTCGATGACCCGTTCTTCGAACCAGTTCACTTTTATTGCGCATTCTTCCGGTGTTGACGAAAGTTTCTCTTTTGTTGCAATTTCGCAACGTACGTTACTATTGCGATACATTTTAAATGTTCATAATCTATTTTAGAAAATATTATTTTTTGTTGTATACACAATCCAATCTTATATTTTTATCGCTTATACAATCATTCGTGCTAATTTTCACATAGAGTACCTTGAGGCCATCTATTATCAAATCTTTATATTAATGTTCGGTTCAATATAAATTTATCACTCAAATGCCATCTATGGGCAGTTTCGGCAAAATCGGCCTTAATTTACATTACAAATGTCACAGTCATGACAGATATTGTCATAGTATTGTTACAATAATATTAGAACTATTTAAATTAATAATACGTCCTCTCGTGAATCACGTTCAAAAACCTCCCTTGTCGAAGTTTACATAATGCAATGAACCATATTAGTGAGACGTCATATTGAGTTCAAACAAACGTCACGTGTTGCTCCGGCATCCGATCCAGGAGCCGTCATTGAGGTAACGTGAGGATTCAGCTAACACCAAAGGGACGGGCAGTGTTGCTACATCAAGGGAAAATGTCCTTCATGCAAGGAAATTCTGAGCAAATGGGGCTGTTCATTACAAAACTTTTCCAGTGCTGACGCCACCCCTGTCGTGTCACTAAACAATTTCGTTCGTCACTTTGTTGGCGTAAGATTTACATTGCAACGCGATGGGATGGCTATTCAAACGTTCGTTTCAAAAAAGGCAACAAGCCAGCCAACGAAAACAAGTCTGCGCAAATAGATACTCGACAAGTCTCAACCAAGGGTAGGAACGCACGCGAAAAGGGGGTAACGTGACTGCGGCATTTGCGTTTCGCCCATTTCTACCGTTATGCACGGCCTTGTTCCTTACATTCTCGAGACAGCCATGCTCCCCTACGATAGCTTCCTTATAGCTTGTCAAAGCAAGCTTGACATGGCAAGCTGGACATAAGCTTGATGCATGTGATACCTAGCGTGATTGGATGCATTTTTTAAAATGTAAAACAATAGACACACCTATTTAATATAACAATACAGATACTTATTATACGTAAACAATAGTGACAAAATTAAATAAAACCGAAATACAGTGGAATGAATTCTAGATGGCAGTGCGACTCAAATGTAAAACAAACATAAGTTTTAGTAATACAAATAAGGATAACTTTGATCGTAATTAGTGAAAAAATTTGTATTATTATTCTTAGAAAGATGTGTAATATTGAAGTTGCAAGGAAGATCAGAAAATGAAATGTGATGAATAAAAGTGAAACTCCCATGATAAATATTTTTATCCCAGACTATATAATCAGGAGCTACAGCGCAGAAGAAATAGCTTGGTAGTGACGTCATCTCCCACCTTCACCTCTCCTTCCAGAAGCGAAAGCTCATTCGCTAGAGCGGACGACAAGGTGACGTGCAAACTAATCGAAATCATTCCGAGAGGGGTGATGCAGGCGTGCAAACCCCTACACTGCTACATTAGTCTAACAAACCGCAGCTACGAGCGAGGGATTGCAGGCTATTTTGTTTCTTTGTTAGGGAGGTTTTTTTGGCTGGTTTTGTCATTGTTGTACAATGAGCAGTGGAGTAAAGAAAGGTAAGCCCTTTCACAGCAATATAAGAGAAATAGTTTTCAATGTGTATAAGTACTTTGATTGCGATGAAGACAAAACCACAGCTGTTCACAGAACGCCCGTGGCGACAGGTGTCAGTGAAAGATCTGTGTGGAGAATTTGAAGGAGAAACACAAAAGTGTTGCGATTGCGAGCGGGAAACCTTTTTCAACGTCGGGAAAAAAACGACCGAAAGCCCAGCAACGTGTCACAAATCTGGATTATTTTGATGAAGCAGTCGTGCGCCGAACAATCCATGATTTATACACGAAAGGCATTGTTGTCACCGTACATAAACTGATGAAGGAACTGCAAGAAAATGTTAATTTTAAGGTTTCGCGTTGGTCGTTGCGTATGATCATAAGGAAATTAGGATTCAGATTTAAAAAGCACAGCGTAAACAGCAGGAAGCTACTCCTTGAACGAAACAGCATCGTTGCGTTGCGGTGATCATTTTTGCGTGAAGTTAAAGAACTGCGCAGAGAGCAACCCTGCCGGTTTTTATTTACATGGATGAAAGTTTCGTGAACACACACCACGCTGTCCCCAAAGTTTGGCTGGATTCCAAAGATTCGGGAGGGGGGGTTAAAAGTGCTAACAGGAAAGGGTCCCAGGTTCATTATTGCGGGTGGTGAAAGTGGATTTGTGGAGGGGGTGAAGTTAGTGTTCCTTTCAAAAACAACTTCTGGTGACTATCATGGGGAGATGAACGCTAACAATTTTATGTTGTGTTTCGAAGAGCAGCTTCTTCCCAATCTGCCCCCAAACTTATTGTGTGTGACAATCCTCCATACCATCACGGAAAAAAATCCAAACATCAAACAGCAGAAGGATGAAATGAAGTCGTGGCTATAATCTCACTAAATTCTGCATGCAGAAGGTTTGCTGAAAGCCGAATTATATGAAATAATTAAAATAAACAAACATAAAATAAACATCTAGCAGTGCTAACATTACATTGAAAATTGGTAGTTTGCACCGCGATTCTTTCTGCTCGTACTTTTACTCGTGCCACGGTTCCTTTCATAGTAGTTGGCAACGCTGACTTAGCAGGGAGTGACGTTACTGCCAGGTTATTCCTTCCCGGCTGTAAGTACTGCAAAGAGAAATTTATATGTATATATGGTGTTTTCACCAGTGCGTAGTTAGAGATCGGTTTGTTCATTGAACTCTCCAGCCTAACTACTACCTATTTTTGAGGGAGCAAGAAAAAGTTTATTATCCATTTTGCCTTGACTCATCTCACCCAACAGGTTAATAGCTGCCGGGGCATGCCCAGAGTTGATATTTGCCTTGCTCGATAAAAAGGTTTATTATCCATGCAAAGGAGAAATTTATTACCAGCGTATAGTTAGAGATTGGTTAGTTCATCGACCTCTCCAGCCTAACTGTTGCCTATTTTGGTGGGAGCAGGAAAAGTTTTATCAGCTCCAAAGAGAAACTGTGACGTTACAAACATGGGTGTTTTCTGTTAATTGGCTCCAATTGTTTTTAGTTTTGCTGTTATGCATATATACGATGTACATTACGGCCATGTTTACTGTTTACATATATATATATATATATATGAAGATACACATTATAGCTTACTTCGAGCATTGCATTCTGTACAATTAGGCTACAGCTAGTTAGGAAAAGCTTGATGCAAGCATGCATTGGCAAGCTTGCTGCAACTTCCACTTCTGATAACTAGATTGCTTAATGCAAGCTTGCATCCGGCTAATAGCTTGCCATGGCAAGCTTGCTGCTACCTACTTAGCTTTCCATGGCAAGCTTGCTTCATGCTTGCAGCAAGCTGTCTGTGGTATCTGGGTCACAAGTGGATAATTGTTTTTCGTCAGGTCCGTAATGTCAGGCAGGGTTGTTGGAGGTCCAAGAACCTATATATTCTACCGAGTTCTTCAATAGGACCAGAACCTTTTTCCTCGCACAAATTCAAATTCGATCCAAGTTGCGTTTCATTTCAATACGAAACTTGGACCCTATTTAAACTAATTCGGAAAAAAATGTTCCAGGACCGTATTTAAATTGATCCTGGAAAAAGCTTCCTGGACCGAATTTAAATAGATTCGGAAAAAGTTTCCTGGGCCGTAATTAAATTGTTCCGGATAAAAGGTTCCTGGACCGTATTTAAATTCATCCGGAAAAAAGGTTCCTGGACCGAATTGAAATACTTCACAGATAAAAAGGTTCTTTACTGTCCAGAACCCATTTACGATTGCTGATTTTCTCTCCTGGACCGGAATTGAATTTATTTAAAATTCCTAGATCATCAACAACCCTGTTATATGCATTAGACTATGGAGTCTTAGATCACAAGGAAAACAGAATATAAATTCAGGGATTACCTTTCGAAAAATGTATTACGACTTCCATCGAACGCAATGGAGTATCCATGAAATGAGGTTTCTCTGCTGTACTTCCGAAACCAGTGCATTGGTGGAACCTCTATTCTGTCCCTGCTATATCTGGAGAACAAAATAACACATGGTTATGATACTAATAGGCTTTTATTTTACGAGAGCAGCAATTGACTACTTGCAAGGAGGAATATGTTTCACCTAGAGCGAGATTGGAATGGTAGATAATGGTTCTTTAACAGTACAACATTCATAAAATTGTTACGCCACTTTATCAAATGTAAACCTCCTGGAATGGTTCTTTTATTTTCGATCACATGTAGATTCTGACATCTTCGATGAAGTTGGAAACCATGGTATTTGGCTTATTACTTGCCAAGTCCATGTAAGCCAGTATTCAAACGGTTCGACTCGTGGTGGGATGAAGATGTTTAACTTTGTGTTCCGTATACTTTTGTAGTAGTCAGACCTTATTTTGCCATCATTTCTATATGGGGCATGATCTGATGAAATATGTTGAGCCAAAATATGAATCTGTTGCTGGTTAGTATTTATATGTGACTACTAGCTTCATTAATAGTATCTGTGTTTCTAATTTTCTCCCCTTTCAAAGAGTCCTCATATGCACTCTATCATTTCCTTGTTAACGCTTCTTGAGTAAAAGTTCTTGTGGACAGTAGCGGCTTCTGCCTATTCGCACATTCGAACGTGCACACCCAAATAAATCTGTAATGCAATTAATTTTTATTATGCTTATTCACTTAATACTATCTCCTTCAAAACATCAAACGTTCCCACACCCAATCGGCGACCATATCTTCGTGTTACGAGCGACTGCAGACTCAGGTTCGTTCGTTTCGTACAAGTGGCAGTGCGCTCAGATGCCGCTGTTTGCAGGACGCAAGGAAAGAGAAGGATTGGCGCCTGTAGGTTGCAGTATTATGTACTTGACGAGCACCACCAGTGCTGTGTTCTTACAGTGTTGTAATCCCATTCCATTACAGATCATGTGGCGGAGTGGACGCAGCCATCACGCAGCCCGCACATCATCGTAAATCGAGGGATTTCTTTTTTTTAAAAAAAGGGACATTTCTATGGTATCTTCGACCACACTGTTATTCCGAGCATGACAGGCGCAAGAGAAAATGGGAGGAAGGAGGGGGCAACTGGGAGCGAAACGCGTGTTTTAAACAATGTCTTGCAGCAGCTTGGTTATAATAAACTGTCCTTATGGAGACAACGCGGGCGGGGGGATCGTTGATCAGTCAGCTGTTTTCATTGTGTGCCAGTTCATGCGTTGCAAGAATTGTTACACTGTCAAAAGCTCGTTCCTGTTTCAGTGCAAATTGTTTGATGAAAGGGAAAACTCTACATAGCGAAAGCGTATACGTAATATTTAACGTTGTTGAATATTTGGAGGGAAGTTAGCTACAAAGCGCGCAGCGACTGCAGCAATAATATGGACACAGCGGAAGGGTAAAACATATGAAATACGAAGCAGGACAGTGTGAACTGAGTAAGTACTGTTATTTTCTTTCATACTTTATTATTCTCTTGATTTCGCGTGATTTTGTTATTTTGGTCACTCGGTCATTAGAAATAAACAACTTCTAGATAGATTACAACTGATTTTCTGCATGTTCTCTTTGGATCGGCTAGAGTCCAGCGCAGATATTTCTGCCGTGCGATGCGCGAAACAACTAAAGAAGCAGTGTTGCTAATGGAGCAGAAAGAAAAATCGCTGCAGTGCGCCGATGCACAGCTCTTACGTACAACAATAAAATTAGAGAATTCAGGTCTATCTAACGTTGAGTTTTAAACGTCATGCATTATACCAGGACTAGGATTAATATGTACTAACAAGTGGCTTTGTATGAGCTACATACATATGGACTAAAAATTCGCAAAATATGAACTAACACATAAGTAAAATTACCAAAAATGCTGCAAAGAAGACTTCTTCATACGATTCCTTATTTGGGTGATTTCAAACAAAATAAAAAAATATATATATTATTTTTCATTGCATTAATGCACTGGTGGCGTTCTAACTTTTCACTCCCAAAACCCGTATACACTGGTATGGAACTGCAACGGCAGATAATAACATGCCAACGTGTTAAACCGCTACAATTGCACCATAACACTCCTCCTCAAGCAGTATTATTATTTCCTCTCTGCGATCGGCGACAGTCGGTTGCCTTTGTTGTACATTTACAAAGGATGCCGGCTTCCACAACAATAACAAGTACATATACTGCCACTAGACGATAAGCTGCGCGGCTTTTTCTTTTGTTATGAACCAGGGCCGGCGCTAGTCATTTTGCCTCCCTGGGAGGTGGCGGCAGATGCCGCTCTATTTCGACCCCCCCCCCCCTCCGGTCATTACGCAGCAACGGAAAATTGAAAATCAATATATTCCTAACTAAAACATCAAAATATAAAATAAATAATGAGACTTCTTATGCTATTTCAATACTATTCAGCACAAAAGAATATCTCGCTCGATCACAGTTTTCAATAGGCTTATTTTTTTCTTCTCTTCAAATTTTGCCGCTCTGGGCGATGGCACGGTTCGCCCTCCCCTTCCGCCGACCCTGCTATGAACTTGGTCACCCATCAAAGCATGGCAATTTTAACACAGAAAACAATATGTATCGCATTAAGCAGCAAAAATGACAGCCTCCTCTATGCAATTTCTACAAGAACACGTGCCGGAGCCAGAGTTGAAATGATGTTGGAGCCACATAATTTATTTATTTTGAATAATTCCAAAATTATGAAATATGAACAATTTGTTGCTGCTGTTCGCTGCTCTCTTGCCAAAATGCTTTATTGGGATGCTAACACCAAGACTGGCTTCCTCCTTCATGAACTCGTGCACGTTGCTTAGAATTTCCCGAGCTTGGCTATGCAAGGTTTTTGATTTCAACTTCGACAGAACTGGAGGCATTATGGAATTTAACGTTCATTAGCAAACACACACTTTTACATACACACACACAATACACGCACACAACGTCAAACCGGTCAAATACTTAGTATAAAATAAAAATATGGTGCTTCCAATCCAACAAAACTCACCGCCACTTTACCTGCCTTTCCCCTTCCGTGACAGAAATAGTGCTTCATTATTACAGTTGGCAACACTAGTTACTAGCTAGCCAATGAACATGCACTGCATAAAAGAAGCAACCACTACGCCGTGCTATATTGCCACATTACCGTCCCTGCCGAACGGTAGGAACCGCGAGCTGGAGCGCTATTCAATTGTTTTCAATGATGTTTGCGCGAGTGTGTCCAGGAATGGAATGACAATATGGCAATAATAGCGAAGGTTTTCGAGCAGGGTAGAACACGTGATGCTAAGAGAGAGGGAGACGAAACGAAAATTCGTTTCTACGCAACGGCAAATTTATGTGTGATGCACTCTACCTTGTTTGCAGTAGCGACTTCAGATAAAATTTTTATCCGGGCGAGGTGTTGCCCCTCTTTTCTACCCTGGTGCTTCTACTTCCACCTTGCTCCAACGTAAATCATGGTCATGGTATATATTTACGGTTTTGATGACGAGAAATAATAGACTTATTTTAAAAATACTTTGAGTGTTACTGTTAAAGAACATGTTTATTGTATGTGTTATTTAATACATATATAATGACATCAAAGTAACAGTAATCACTTAGCTTAAATTCTTACATGATTTTGCAATATGCTTATTAAGTTATTCAGCAGTAACTTCAATTAATTCTTGATACCAATAAATCCAACTCTTTTTAAAAACAAATAGCCACGCACCCGGTGAAGGCACATAGTGGTTGGGATCACACTTTAAACTGTAGGTCGTGTCTGCTTTTCTATGCGTAGATCTAAGAAATAAACTCAAACAAATATATATCCAAGGCTGAAGTGCACACCCATAGAGCCAGACCACCAGCCGCCACTGCTTGTGGAGGCAGATCAAGGCAGACACATTAGGCTCTTTCACAATTTCATCTAGCACTGGTTCCTTGCGGACCGTTTGAAAGAAAATGTGAGTATTACTTGTAGATTTGAAAAAAATATGCGATCATTTCTATTGCTGGATGCTGAATTCCTTGCCCCTCCCTTTCTTCCAGGCATCCAAGCATATACGTACGTATGTACCGGATCGTTAAGTGCAGATGTTCTGCCAAGAAGACAAAAATACGGTCCCTGTGCTATGCGTCTTCGGTGCTGATGAGTTGCCAAAACTGGTAGGCGGATCTATTCTTCTTGCAATCTCCTGGCTCTCATTAATCGACATAGGGGAAAGGCAGGTATAGAGCTCTGAACGCGTGTAAAAGGATAGGAAGGCCTCCGATGCCCTCTTAAAGTGGCACAAGCCGAGTACACAACCTCGCGGAAAGACTGAGATTGCCGTCCCTTGCAAAGGCAAACAACAGCATAAAATGCTCGGGAACAAATGTACTTTAAAATGCAATTGTATAACTATTATTCACTACAGGGGTTCCCCCAACAACAGTGGCGCATCCCCCCGAAAATCAAACCTTTCGCGCCCTCAAACCATATCGTAATCCCTACAAAGTATTAATTACGACAGCGTGTCTACCGAAATTAACTTTTCCCTTAGCTTTACCGAATACTGTACTTGATCTGCCCCTCCTCCCTAAACAGGGGTGTCCATCACTGAAGACCGCCCCTAAAATCGTTCATCATAATCCACCCGCCCCAAATACTTTGGATGAATGTGTAATAATTGATGTCTGAATTACCATGTTAAACTGTCCATATTTTGAAATTGTTCGATATTTCGGAAGAAAAAAATTATAGCTCTGATATCAGTCAGCTTTGACCCAAAATTTCAACCATTAGATGTGGCGACAAAAGATAAGGAACGTAAAATGTAGCCTGATGTACTGAAAACAATGTTTTTTTACCCCAGATTTCTATATATTTTTGTCATCTGAGTTATCGTAACTATCGCAACTGTCTGCATAGGCCAAAAATGTTGCAAGTCATGAAACAAAAATGGCCGTCATTTTCAAACGAAGTCTAGTTTTAGAAAAAATGTCTGTTTTGAAGTATCCTTGTACAGTCTCTCTTAAAAGTTTTAGGACAAAGACATTTTAAACTAGGCAACCTAAATTACGTAAGGCGCTGTTGGGTTGCGTGTAGAGTTAGGCTCAATTTCAGGGTTGCCATATGCACAATAGATATTTATGAAATATGTGAAAGGAATAAAAAAACTAAAAAAAATATCAGTATTACATTTGTCGCAAATAAGAAACACTTTCTGAAAGAAAGAATATCGATTTTCTAGTATTTCATCGCTGATGAGTCTACACAAAGGAAAATAGGAGAGAGGAAACGAAAAGGGACAACAAATGAGAGGAGAAAAGAGAGAGCAAAAGGGGAAGAGGAAAAGTAAAGGAGGGAAGAATAGATAGAAGAGATGTGGATAGGAGAAGTAATGAGGAGAAAGGGAAAAATGCGAGGAGAGATGAGGAAAATGGAGAAGAGAAAAAAGGAGGTTTGAGAGTTTGAATTTGAATTTGAATTTGAATTATTATTTTTTGGTGCGTCAGCACTGAGGCTATTTTGCACCCGTCACACTATACGGGGTCTAGTCCGTTATCATAACAAAAATAAAAGCGTGTCTGAAAACTAAAATTTCCTTACCTTGGTTAAAAGCTGAGGCTAAAAAAAGGCGATCACCACAAAGAAGGACAAAACACAGGACGACACACAACTATACTGTCCATGGGGCCAGTCACCAGAGCCTCGTTAGTCTGCAGTCCAGGGTGTACTACGTGGAAGGGATGTTGACTATTGGGTGCACTACGTGGAAGGAGCACTCCTTACACCCCGGAGGTTTGAGAGGAGAGGAGAAAACGAGAAGAGGGGAGTTGAGAGTAGAGTAAAAGAGAAAACATGAGAAGAACGAAAATAAGAGGAGAAGAATGTTCGAGTCTCCTTCCGACGTTTTTTTTTTTTAATTCTTCTTTTATTAGTCCCCCGCCGTTGCATATGTGCAACAAAAAAAGTATGTCCCTTGCAGCCGCAGTTGCTTATATGAAACAAACAGCTTTAGATACAATTATCGAGGGTTTGCCACACTTATATTTGTATATTGAGGTTGCAACACTGGCAGTTCGGTCGGGAACAGGTTCTGCAATCGTGTTTACGAAAATTCCAAATCCCCCCCCCCTCCTTTCTCGGAATATGTCACGTGTTTGGGCTTTGGGCTCACGTGTTGGCTGGTCAGTTGACAGACACAATGAATGCTTGGTATTTACGATGCTGTTTTCCTTCAAGCTTCCAACGCTGTGATTTAGTACTGATAAGGCACACTTTCTTCTTTGTGTTTAGACCTGGTGATCCAGCTGAAGTAGTGGCGGGGGGGCAAGGAGAGAGGGGATATGATGAGGTTTGGCGGTGTCAGCTTTCTGTCGCCTCTATGTTAGAAATGCAATGAAGCTTGACGATAGCCAGAGGCGCCAGAAGCGTGAGTCTATCCACAAGTAGAGACAAAACAAACGATTGCAAAGGCTTCCTTCCTTCCTCTGTTAGGAAAAACAGTTCGTATCATATAACAGCTCATCGATTTCCCTAACGCATAATCATTGCACAATCGTTTCCTAATCGTTTCCTTCCGGACATATTTCCACAAAGAGCCGAGTCAACAGGGAAGAAATAGATTGACAGTAGCTACACAAGATGCAAGTGGGAACGAAAGAAAGCAAAAGTTCGGATTTTCTCCCCAAAGTAGCTGGAGAAGAAGGGGCAAACTCCACATTTTTATGATTTTTTCAATGAAATTCGGGGGATGCAGCCCCCGCCCGTAAACCTCCCCCCCCCCCACGGTTGGGGCATCCAAATTTTACATGGTTGCATGCACTGATGTTCTAGCTGCAAAACAAAAGTTATCCGAAGTAGATTGGTCTCATAGTGTCAGAGTTATAACAATTTTATGCAAATTGGCTAAAATTCGCTAGAGTTTTACGTTTTGCCTTATTATTCAAATTGTATTTCACCCACAAACATGAATCAAGTTTCATTCTGTTGCGGAAGGTCCATTCGTTGAAAAAAAAGCAAAAGTTTGGGTTTTCTCCCCAAAGTAGCTGGAGAAGAGGGGGCAAACTCCACATATTTATGTTTTTTTCATTGAAATTCGGGGGATGCAGCCCCGCCCGTAAACCCCCCCCCTCCGCGGTTGGGGCATCCAAATTTTACATGGTTGCATGCACCGATGTATTATCTGCAAAACAAAAGTTATCCGAAGTAGATTGGTCCCATAATGTCAGAGTTATTACGATTTTTCTCCATTATGAATATGAATTCAAATTTCGCGCGGCGACACGGGCTTACTTTCGTCAGACCGCGCAGCGTACTAGGGTTAAACAAGAAAATTGTAACATTATTTGTAATAGCAGTGTAGAGTGGCTACGTTGTTCTGCATCTGGAATTTACTAAAAAAATTAGACAAATAAATTAATTGACACATGTTCAAAAGGATATTTTTACTTATAAGATCGTGAATTATGATACTGTAATGATAATTGTGTACTGTTTCAAAGACATTGACAAATATTAATGAAATAACTTTTTATATTTGTGTTAATTCAGGACATACCAATTTTACCCCTTTCAGTTCTCCGCAAATATCGAATGAAAAGTTTTCATCATGTGCAATTCTCCGTTAAATATTTCCGCCGATTCGTACTACCTTCGCTTTCTTTGTTAAACTTAACCCACAGCCCTTCGCTTACCTACCGACTGCTGGTCTCCCTCCCACACTGTTCCTCCGTCACCTGTTGTAGCATGGAGTTCTTAGACCAGTATTGGGGTGACGGGTGGTCAGCCCGACGAACCCACAGCCGTTGTAAGTCTTCGCGACCAGGTTACCGCTCACTCATTGGGAGCTTCCCAATTTCCTCACGATGGTGGGTTGCCACCCGCCCTATACGTAGGCCGAATAAATTCCGACCAGAGCCGGATTCGAACCTACGCCGTCCCACAGCGAAGAGTTCTCAAGACGAGTGAACGCCTTAACCCGCTCGGCTACGGAGGAGGATCGTTTTCTTTGTTACAAACAAGTATTCTTTGCACATTACATGTAGCAGGAGAGTTGCATCTACATCTCAAACTGGTCAGTTTCTCCTATCTATTCTCAAGAATGTAAGTTTGTAGGGTAGTGGTTACCGTTGTAGATTGTCAACCTGATGGTCGTAGGTTCAAACGCCTCCGGTGGCAGAAATTTTCGTAAGTTTTAGATATATCCCATTGTGTTCATTGTCCGCGCAGTGTGAAACGGAATGATTTTGTTTGGAATTAACGATGGGGGGAGGAGAAATGTTAAGTAACAAAAACCTTCATTTCAACGAACTGAGAAGTGGGGAAAAATTGGATAATTCTTATAAATATGAAAATTACATTCATGTTTTTAGTGGTATATTCGCAGGTAGAATCAAAGATCTTACGTGGCAGATTTTATCTCCCTCTCAAATCACCCAAATGGCATTTCACACCCATCTAATACATTTTCCAATTCATTTTAAAATAATATTGAATGTTTCATGTCGATATTTTGATCAACCAATCAATTCTTGACGCTGAGATGATACTTTCTACATATACCTCATCTCTCCTCTCGTCTCCCTTCTCTTCTCTTCTTCTCCTTCTCCTCTTCCCTTCTTCTCCTCTGCTTATATGTTATATCGCTTTCCCTCCTGTTCTCGACTCTTGTCTCCTTCCCAGTCTCCTCCACTCCTCTTATCTTCTCTCCTGTCTTAGATTTCCGACTTCATTGCATTCTTCTCCTCTTATTTTCGTTCTTCTCATGTTTTCTCTTTTACTCTACTCTCAACTCCCCTCTTCTCGTTTTCTCCTCTCCTCTCAAACCTCCGGGGTGTAAGGAGTGCTCCTTCCACGTAGTGCGCCCATAGTCAACATCCCTTCCACGTAGTACACCCTAGACTGCAAACTAACGAGGCTCTGGTGACTGGCCCCATGGCCAGTATAGTTGTGTGTTGTCCTGTGTTTTGTCCTTCTTTGTGGTGATCGCCTTTTTTTAGCCTCAGCTTTTAACCAAGGTAAGGAAATTTTAGTTTTCAGACACGCTATTATTTTTGTTATGATAACGGACTAGAGAGAAAAATTGTAATTACCGATAATACTTGTTCTTTTAAATTTAACGGTTTGTTGTTAATAATATTTCATATATTAGATATAGTGTGACGGGTGCAAAATAGCCTCAGTGCTGACGCACCAAAAAATAATAATTCAAATTCAAATTCAAATTCAAACTCTCAAACCTCCTTTTCTCTCTTCTCCATTTTCCTCATCTCTCCTCGCATTTTTCCCTTTCTCCTCATTACTTCTCCTATCCACATCTCTTCTATCTATTCTTCCCTCCTTTACTTTTCCTCTTCCCCTTTTGCTCTCTCTTTTCTCCTCTCATTTGTTGTCCCTTTTCGTTTCCTCTCTCCTATTTTCCTTTGTGTAGACTCATCAGCGATGAAATACTAGAAAATCGATATTCTTTCTTTCAGAAAGTGTTTCTTATTTGCGACAAATGTAATACTGATATTTTTTTTAGTTTTTTTATTCCTTTCACATATTTCATAAATATCTATTGTGCCTATGGCAACCCTGAAATTGAGCCTAACTCTACACGCAACCCAACAGCGCCTTACGTAATTTAGGTTGCCTAGTTTAAAATGTCTTTGTCCTAAAACTTTTAAGAGAGACTGTACAAGGATACTTCAAAACATTCATTTTTTTCTAAAACTAGACTTCGTTTGAAAATGGCGGGACTAGGGGGACGGGTGGTCGGTCCGACGAACCCCCAGCCGTTGTAGGACTTCGCGACCGGATTACGCTCGCTCACTCGGAGCTCCCCAGTTTCCTCACGATGGTGGGTTGCCACCGGCCCTATACACAGGCCGAATATTCCCGGAGACTGAACCCGGGATCGAACCCTTGCCGTCCCGCAACCGCCGTCCAAAGCAAGGTGCCTTAGACCGCACGAAGGAGGACTCAATGCAAGGATACCACCGCAAATATCGAATGAAAAGTTTTCATCATGTGCAATTCTCCATTAAATGTTTGCGCCGATTCGTACTACCTTCGTTTTCGGTACTTGTTTACTATCCTTCGGACACATTTATTTATTTTTACAGAAGAAACTACTTACCGTAATAAGTTCCTGTAGCATTGTCGATCATCGGGAAGGTGTTTTGTGTGATGAGGGAATGTTTCATAGCTGAAATTCATGTTGTTCGTTGAAAATTAATTCTCCGACGGAGAATAGCTAGCCCCACGAACCATTGGCGCATGGTTAGGTTAGTTCTGTTAGGTTAGGAATCATAGTTCAAATTTCATCAAAACAACGTTGATACACCTTCAGGAATGTTCCGCGAAGCAGATACGTAAGTACGAATGTCAAAAATTGACGAAACGAAAAAATTAGAGGTGTCCGAAGGATAGTAAATGTTTACCAGAAGCAAATTTGTGAAGAGTTTATGCGACATTTTATTTACAATACCTTGCATAATATAGAACAGTTCTCAAAAACATATATTTTACACGACTTGCCGAGAAAATGTGCTTGAAACACAGGAAGGTGGGAGTCTTCATAGACGTCAACATGTTTTTAAGAATATAACGTTATTAAGTTAACGTAGAGAAGTTGGTTAAGCGCTGCTATCCTTATTTTTCGTCAAGCGTGAAAGGTCGTCGGTTCAAATCCCACCTTCTACTCTTTCTTTTTTTGTTTGCTGAACAGATACCGTTGATATTAGAATATTTAAAAAATGAATCCGTTGCACACTTGAGGGACGTCCCTTCTGCGCATATTTCCCCTTAGAAGTTGGAGATTTCCAGGATTTAAAGTTAACACTTTTCTTTTTTACTTATTGTTCATATGTTGTGTTAACACACACATCATGGTTAATTCACAAATCACATATATGGATGCAAAATGTAATGTTATTTAAGTTATGTATTGTTTGTTCTTCACTGACACATAAAATATTGATTATTTAATTTCGATATACTAAAAAAAGATATACAGTTATGTTAAATGTAGTGCAGTACAGTAACGAAAGAGAGCGTTTAATGAGTTCAAATTGCTAAGATTGGTAATTTTATGTCCGTTCCTTCGTAATGACTGTTTTCAATCCCCTCCCCACCATCTTACCATGCGTCTAAAACTAATAGTAAATCGATAATTAATATAAGTAAATTGTTATTGCGACGAAGGCCGATTCGAATAGAAATTACTAATAAGTATTTATATAGTGAGTGACAAACAAAAAATTCAAAACCTCTTAATGATCGTTAATTCCTCACTGCTTTGTATCTAAAATGTTTGTCTTCTTTGAACAGAAAGTACGAGTATCAGATGTAACAAACTTTCCGCACTAACTTTGCAATATTAGAAACCACCATTACAGACTTAGCTCTATGTAACTTGATTCTGCGCATTCCACGTGGCATGTGACTTCCTCCTATCATCGAAATAACTTCCTCTTACTATTTCCTCGTGAAATACAGAGACGACCAATGTTAACTTCTTAGCACCGCGAATGAACTTTACATCCAACGATAAATTCCTGAAAAGAATCCTGCCTACGTGGAGAATCGAACCTACGACCTCCGTCGCGAATATCAAGCACGCTACCTCTTCTCCAGATAGCTCATGTTAAAATTTGCTACCAGTTTGAAGAAACCAATTCACACATAATGTCATATCTATAATTTCCTCATGGCAATTTTCATGAAAAAACGAATTCAGATAAAATCGAGAATCGCTGAAAGGGAAAAATGATGAACATATCTATTGGCGTTTTGTCATATTTTGTAAATTGTGTAAAAATTCCGTGTTTTGAACAAGTAATCGTTTAGTTACGAAGTATGTTATTTTTTGTTTAAAGTAGGAACAGGAGAACGAAAAGGAGTCATTTGAACCTGGCCCCATGTAACAAGAAACTACAGCTCTTTTCCAAAGACTGTATGAAAAGAGAGAGGAAATGGATATTCAACGTATGAAATATAAAATACGTTTGAAATTAAAACAATGAAAACCTTGAAAGATAATACTAACGAACTTCAAACTATGAAAAACATATTTTCGTGGTGGGAAACTCCAAGTCATTTTCGAAATATGAACTTGACGTTTTTCTTTATTATGAAGTGGAGATATGGGACGATACGATCCCTCAGCCAGAAAATTTTAAGTAAGCTACCTCCAACTTTTTCAATGGTCATAATTACTAATTAGGGTCCGGAAGTTGATGAAAAATCAACTATTTTTCTGACCCTTAAAAACAATGCTAAACCTGATATCGTCCTCCTCCGTAGTCGAGCGGGTTAAGGCGTTCACTCGTCTTGAGATCGTTCGCTGCGGGACGGCGTAGGTTCGAATCCGGCTCTGGTCGGAATTTATTCGGCCTACGTATAGGGCTGGTGGCAACCCACCATCGTGAGGAAATTGGGAAGCTCCGAGTGAGTGAGCGTAACCCGGTCGAGAAGACCTACAACAACGGCTGGGGGTTCGTCGGGCTGATCACCCGTCACCCCAACACTGGTCTGAGACCTCCACGCTATAACAGGTGACGGCGGAACAGTGTGGGAGGGAGACCAGCAGGCGGTAGGTAAGCCAAGGCCCGCCAAGGTGCTGTAGAGCTGTGGGGTTATGTTAAACCTGATATCATGTCCGTTTCCCTTCAGTCAGAGCCGGAAAACACTTTATATTTTACATTTTGTGTTGGCATTTTTCGGCCTTTTTTGGCTTTTAGTTTATTTGTCAGTATTTTTAACAGTTTTTGTTGCATTTTTACTTTTTTTGAGGTTTATTTTTCTCCTCCCCTGTTGTTTCGTGCATTTTAAATGCATTTACTAGTAAAACTTACATATTTAGATGTCTTGAGATGGTCCTTTTAGCAAATTCACCATGAATCGAAAATACGGTCAATGGAAAAGCATAATATTATTCTTAACTGAAATGTTTGGCAATACTTTGTGTGAAGATCTACTTTGAGGTTCTTTTTCTGGACCCTATTATCGCTTTAGTCTGTAGTTTGAAAGTAAAATTAGTCACAATATTAAATGCAATTACACTCTGGTATAAGCGAAGCAGAACTGTATTTTCGGACGCTGGCCGACTACAGTATCATAGAAGGCCCACTCTGAAAGGAGATGAATTCGTTGATTTGGTGTTTCAAGTCAACTTTATGCATAGTAAGGCTAATCGGGACTGGACCTACAGTTTAAAGTGGGATCCGAACCGAGTGCATAAAATAACGTGAACCGTGTGGTGTAGGGGTATCGTTTGCTTATGGAATGGAAGGTCATGGGTTCAAACTTACTTCTTTGGAAAATCTTTTTCGGGAAGTAAACGGTTTGGACGAGAATGCTTATCTACGTTTCTTGGATATTTCCGTTGATATTTATGCGATTTATGTCCAGCATTTTCGGATGCAGAAAGTTGACATGTAAGTTCTTAATATGTGTTAACTTATAACAGCTGAATGAAAGGAAAAGTATTTTCTAAAATTCAGCAAATTATGGAGTGTGGAGGGGCAGATGACCCAGCACTATGCTTAACATTATCTACCAAGGGAAAGGAACTGTCCTTGCCCCCCTCCCCCACCTTGCCCCATCAGTTTTGAAACCCAATCGCCGCCACTGAGCATGCATCGCATAAATATTTACAGTAATATAATATAATATTATATTACGTTATTAGAACACTTCGTACTCGGTAAATAAAAAGGAAAAAATAATAAGGAAAGGGTGGGATTTGAACCTACGATGTTTCGATCTTGACGAAAACAGTAAAAAAAACGAAAGTGCTGTCGTCTAACCAACTACTCCAAGAGATTACTAACGGAAAACTCAGTAAACCAGGTTGATCCCAGTTGAAGCAACATTGTGCCGGAGTTTTGAACCATTTTTCACCAAAAACCAAGGAAAAGACACACTTTGCAGAATCGTGTGGTGTTGTGCAAGGTATCTTTACTAAACATTTCGCATAAAATCATCATAAATTTGCCTTCTTGCATTCAAATGTGACCGCAATTCTTTCCAGGTGGATGAGAACCTGTTCAGTGTTTCACAATGCACATAAATTTCCCTATTTTCAAATTCAGAACGAAGAATTTTGAAATATTTTCAACATTCGTATTTCAACTTAACAATTTTTGTCTACTCATATATTTTATTACTGCTTTAGGGTATCTTTACTTTATGGAATGTGAAAGATTGAAAAAAAAATCACAAGAGCGTTTTCATTCAGAAAGAAGAAATGTTGCAAAGTTGGCTACGCTTAGTTAGCTCTGAAGCGCTATGCTGCCAAATTTACGAATTCCGTACTTTGAAATTTTTCAGGGCGGTCAAATAAGATGTTACGAAGTGTACAACGTACAAGTAGATCAGTCAGCTGTTTCCATATGTGCATCTCAGTGCGTTGGAAAATTGTTGCACCGTTAAAAGCTCGTTCTTGTTTCAGTGGAAAGTGTTTGTTTTCGTAATGAAAGAGAAAACTGTACATAGCGAAAACAGAGACGTAATATTTAACGTTGTTGAATTTTTTGAGGGAAATTAACTACAAAACGTGCAGCGACTGCAGTAATAACGTAGCGTTCCGCCCTGTGGAACTTGGGATCGAACCAATAGGGTTATAGTTTCACCCTTGAACTACAAATGTTCGCTTGGCTGTGATTGCCCTAAAGGGCCAGATGTGAGGTACTAAATTAATATGCAATTAAATTACATGATTGATGTTTAAAACCCAACACTTCTGACTGAGAATGGCAGCATTACGGATAAGGGATGACTTGCCCCGTTCGGTACGAGTAGCTCCTTCTTAGCAGTGTTACCTCCTCGATGAAACGCAATCAAAATATCCCCCTCCTCCTAGATTCCTATGTTTTGTACAGTCAGGGACACTTCTGGGTTGTAACGACCCTATTGAAGAAGCACTGAAGCAAGCCATCCATGTCTGACCACGAAGCGCCTTGTGATTAGACAACCCAACCAGCATTGCAATTCTGCGGCTTGTATACCAGTCACGGGTATACATCTCTGTAAATTGAGTAGTGATGCCAAAGAGAAATACGAGATGAAGATTGTCGATCGTAATGTCTCGTGTTCTCGACATGGAATAATACTCGGTCCACGTTACGTTCCATTATTTAATGTTGTTTGGGAACGAACCTGACGGACTGGGTTTATATTTTCACTCCTTGCATTGCAGTAAATTCCATATTTTACAATTATATTAATGCTTTGAACGAAAATAATGCCCAGAAAAACATCGAACACACGTTCACACCACTCTTGTCACACACATGCACGTGAAAACAAACACAAAAGCTAAGTTTTAACTTCCAAGTGAATGTCCAAATAACAGTAAATGGAGAAGCACGATGTGCGAAACATGGGATTTTTCACAGAAAGAATGCGTCTATTTGTGACATACGTGGTTTCTATTAATAGACAATGAAACAATTATGAGAGAAATTAACATGCATTTTCGTCTTCAGGTGCTGAGGAAGGAAACAGACTGACTGGAAAAAAATAAAACATGGTGCTATTGATAGAGTGTTGGTTAGCGTACAGAGCTTTCATCAGTGAGGTCTAGGTTCGATCACCACCAAGGACATTTTTTTATTCTTTTCTATTAGTGAAGAAGTATGTAATATTGTTTTCTAGGCATTTTGACGAAAGGATACGCTTCAAATTTGTTCGTTTAATCTGTATTTTCATTCTTCTAATAAGTTCTCTATCGCAATGGGATATAGAGATTCTCGATCTAGGCGATGGATATCTTCTCAATGGTTACGTAGCTACGATTCTCCAATCCCTTCCACCCACTTGTCTTATTTATTTACTTCATTTCATATCTAACGAAAACACACAGATATAGTTAGAACAAGAAACACACCTCGCGTCGAAGGTTCCAGACTCGAGTTCTGGCTTTTTTTGCGAGGGTGATTATTCTTGTGTGTCTGTTTATCATCTTTGTCAAAAAATATTCCTCATTATTGCCGTGATTAACCTAGGGAGAGACCAAAGCGACTGAAATAAGAAAAGTACAGAAAATGCAAGACACATCTGCCTAGGCATGTTATACCTTGGGAATTAGCAATCTGAAAATTAACTTGCGTTTCAGTCGACTACTTGCGAAAGAGTTTCGTGTTGTCTCGTTTGGAGTGTTAGTTATCGTGTCGGACTACCATGTGGGCAACCCGAGTTCGAGCACCTCGGAAGGAAAGCCTTTTTTTTTGTCTAATTTCATCCAACCTTATTTATAAAAACTGAGGTTTCTGCAAAAACCTTTTGATTTGCATGCCACTTCGTATGTTGGTAATCTGAAAGCAGCAAAGATGAAAATTTGATGTTCCGAAGCGACGATGTATTTGTGTATGTGTTGAAAAAACGCAGTTATTTATTAGCGAAAAACATGCAGCCACGTGATCATTGAGAACGCTTCCTAGTTGCCAGTGCTAATATGGCAGTAGCTACAGTCTGTCAACACACACCACCTTTCACGTTTCCCATAAAATGATTACCTTTCCACGTTTCAAAATCATGAGTGCTGTCCAAAACAATACTGTGATACTTGCGTTTGCATGTTCGAATCTAAAGTAATACGAAACTTTTTTCCCAACAAATGACATTGAAACCATTAATAACTGTTTGCAATGTGATATTGATATGATATATGGAAAGAATAAAAATGGAGAATTTCGCTTAATACAACTTATAAATAGGGAGCGGAAGTTGATGAAATGTAATATTTTTTCTGACATCTCGGACACGATGCCCATTAAATATGCCCTATTTTTAACCGCGAACGTGTTTTGTTTCTTCAATTAAAACTTTTAGATTACAGTTTAGTTCATCATACCAACCTGTGTCCTTCTCCCTTGTTTATTTATAGTTATAAATAAAATCCCATTGAAGCATGGAAAAACCTTTCACTGTTCATAAGTCAGTCATTGTTCTCTGCAGTTTTCTTTGCAACATTCAGGCTCTCTGATCGTGCATCGTACGTTTCACATCAGGTATCCACATAATTTAATATATTTATAAGTAGGGAGCGGAAGTTGATGACCTAAAATATATAGGCATATGACCTATAGAATATCCTGAAAAATGGGGAAAAATGACGTAAAATGCAAAAAATGACCATTAAATTTGTTAGTTTCAGTTTAAAAATTGAAATGAAAATGAAATTAAACAAAATTCAATCTTGCTTTAAAAAAAAGGGCACCAAATGATAGCACATGCACATTCAATTAAAATATGCAACGAGGATTTTCTGTGCAAACGGGGTCTAGCTATGGTATTTCAAGCCTCTCCTTATCTGATCTTAAATCTGAGTTTGCCCCAGAGGGGCACCTGGTGGGTTCCCCCGACACAACAAAGACTGTCACCAGTTCAGCATTTCTTTTGCTCGTAAATTGCAATCCTGCGAGATATATATACCTTGGTGAAAAGATTCAAGAATATTACCAAAATTAAAGAAGTGACAAAATATGATGAAACAATATACCGAATATTGCAAAAAATGACGGGTAAATGCCGAAAATCCGGGAAAATGACCTAAAACCTGACAAATGGCAACAAATGCAAAAAAAGGCACTTAAAAATTACCTTTTTTGGGTTCTAGATGAAGTGTAATATTGTGTATATTTAATGGGCATCGTGTCCGAGATGTCAGAAAAAATATTACATTTCATCAACTTCCGCTCCCTATTTATAAGTTGTATTAAGCGAAATTCTCCATTTTTATTCTTTCCATATATCATATCAATATCACATTGCAAACAGTTATTAATGGTTTCAATGTCATTTGTTGGGAAAAAAGTTTCGTATTACTTTAGATTCGAACATGCAAACGCAAGTATCAAAGTATTGCTTTAGACAGCACTCATGATTTTGAAACGTGGAAAGGTAATCATTTTACGGGAAACGTGAAAGGTGGTGTGTGTTGACAGACTGTAGCTACTGCCATATTAGCACTGGCAACTAGGAAGCGTTCTCAATGATCACGTGGCTGCATGTTTTTCGCTAATAAATAACTGCGTTTTTTCAACACATACACAAATACATCGTCGCTTCGGAACATCAAATTTTCATCTTTGCTGCTTTCAGATTACCAACATACGAAGTGGCATGCAAATCAAAAGGTTTTTGCAGAAACCTCAGTTTTTATAAATAAGGTTGGATGAAATTAGACAAAAAAAAAAAAGGCTTTCCTTCCGAGGTGCTCGAACTCGGGTTGCCCACATGGTAGTCCGACACGATAACTAACACTCCAAACGAGACAACACGAAACTCTTTCGCAAGTAGTCGACTGAAACGCAAGTTAATTTTCAGATTGCTAATTCCCAAGGTATAACATGCCTAGGCAGATGTGTCTTGCATTTTCTGTACTTTTCTTATTTCAGTCGCTTTGGTCTCTCCCTAGGTTAATCACGGCAATAATGAGGAATATTTTTTGACAAAGATGATAAACAGACACACAAGAATAATCACCCTCGCAAAAAAAGCCAGAACTCGAGTCTGGAACCTTCGACGCGAGGTGTGTTTCTTGTTCTAACTATATCTGTGTGTTTTCGTTAGATATGAAATGAAGTAAATAAATAAGACAAGTGGGTGGAAGGGATTGGAGAATCGTAGCTACGTAACCATTGAGAAGATATCCATCGCCTAGATCGAGAATCTCTATATCCCATTGCGATAGAGAACTTATTAGAAGAATGAAAATACAGATTAAACGAACAAATTTGAAGCGTATCCTTTCGTCAAAATGCCTAGAAAACAATATTACATACTTCTTCACTAATAGAAAAGAATAAAAAAATGTCCTTGGTGGTGATCGAACCTAGACCTCACTGATGAAAGCTCTGTACGCTAACCAACACTCTATCAATAGCACCATGTTTTATTTTTTTCCAGTCAGTCTGTTTCCTTCCTCAGCACCTGAAGACGAAAATGCATGTTAATTTCTCTCATAATTGTTTCATTGTCTATTAATAGAAACCACGTATGTCACAAATAGACGCATTCTTTCTGTGAAAAATCCCATGTTTCGCACATCGTGCTTCTCCATTTACTGTTATTTGGACATTCACTTGGAAGTTAAAACTTAGCTTTTGTGTTTGTTTTCACGTGCATGTGTGTGACAAGAGTGGTGTGAACGTGTGTTCGATGTTTTTCTGGGCATTATTTTCGTTCAAAGCATTAATATAATTGTAAAATATGGAATTTACTGCAATGCAAGGAGTGAAAATATAAACCCAGTCCGTCAGGTTCGTTCCCAAACAACATTAAATAATGGAACGTAACGTGGACCGAGTATTATTCCATGTCGAGAACACGAGACATTACGATCGACAATCTTCATCTCGTATTTCTCTTTGGCATCACTACTCAATTTACAGAGATGTATACCCGTGACTGGTATACAAGCCGCAGAATTGCAATGCTGGTTGGGTTGTCTAATCACAAGGCGCTTCGTGGTCAGACATGGATGGCTTGCTTCAGTGCTTCTTCAATAGGGTCGTTACAACCCAGAAGTGTCCGTGACTGTACCTCTCGCTACGACCTTGGCTTACCTGGCTCAAGGAGGGCCACGCTGCTTCCTGTTTTAAAAACCACTTTCCTCCACAAAATCTAGAAGCAGGATCTGACACGTTTAGACAAGATTCTACCCGTACCGATGGGATATGCTACGATAATACGGATACGGCGGAAGGGAAAGGAAAATTAAAAGTACGAAGTAGGGCAGTGTGGAGTGGACTGAGTGAGTACTGTTATTTTCTTTAATATGTATTATTCTCTTGATTTCGCTTGCTTCTGTCTGTCATTAGAAGCAAACAGCTGCTAGATAGATTACAACTGATTTTCTGCATGTGGTCGTTGGATCTGCTACCTTGTTTGTCTGTGGCCTCAACATACAATTTTCAGGTGGCGAGGTGGAATTTTGGCGCCCCCTACTTTCCACCTTCCTCCAATATAAATCATAACCATGTTATATATTTATGGTGTTAATGACGAAAATTAATAACCTTATTTTAAAAATACTTTAATACTGTTCTGAAGAACACGTTTATTGTAGGTATGTGTTTATTTAATACCTACATAATGACTTCAAAACTACAAAAATCTCTTAGCTTAATTTGATACATGATTTTGCAATATACTTGTTAAGTTAATCAGCAGTAACTTCAATTAATTCTTGTCAACAATAAATCCAACTCTTTTTAAAACAAATAGCCACGGACACGGTGGAGGCACATAGTGGTTCGGATCCCACTTTAAACTGTAGGTGGTCTCTATTTGCTTTCTTGTGCATAAAGTGGACCTAAGAAATAAAATTAAACAAAGAAACAAATAGCCACGGTTAGGATTTGCCTCTAATCAAAGAGGATCCTCGTTTTGAAGCCCCTACAAGGTCGACGCCCCGGGTAATTGCCTGGACCTGCTTGTTTGATGTATGCAAATATTATTTTTCTTGTTCACTATTATCAGTGGAGCGAAGGAGATAGTTTTTGCTAAATATTTTGCAAATCGACAATAATATTGAATATTGTAAATCGGTTTTTCTATGTTTTTAGTGATTTTGTCAAGTTATCGAATGTTGAATTATCTATACCCAATAACATCGCTCTTCTCGTGATCGACGGAAAATTCACCGAAGTATTTCAAATTTATATAAATTAATATTTTTGATATTTTTCATGAAATAGAACTCTCTCATAGCCTCATTGTCAGTAAAAAGTGGTTATAACTTGGGTTGCCAATACATTTAGCATCATTATGTACGCAAAAACGACTGTGAGTATTTATATCACTTCTTCGGGACACGAGTCTGACCACCAGCCGCCACTGCCAGAACCCACGTGTCAATTAAAACCTAATATGTAAGAGTTAGATATTTCATCCAAATTTGATAATATCCTTAAATACTTTCCTTTCTTCATCTAATGGATTAAATATGGTGCATTTAAGGTGTACAATTTTTACATATATTTTGGAAAAATATATATAAATGTTGAATTTTATATTATTTGAAGGGAAAAATCCCCCCAGTCAGATAACATTTGTAGAAGTGTACACACTACCTTCACACAAATTTTGGCTAAATCATAATGTTTAACTTTATTTTGGACACTCAGGTTTAATTATATCAGTTCTCCATTCAGCGATTAACTGTTCCATAGCTTTGTTTGTAACCAAGTTAAAAGAATTTGAAAATTTTGATCTTAATCATGGATGGCAGTGCACATTTGGTGCACAAATACATTTTCCATTACATTTTGGTACCACTTTGAATAAATGTCTCCTATATGTACTTTCATATTTCATAGAAATCAAATAAAACATTGCCTTCTACCTTCTTTCTACCTTTTGGTAGAAATAGCTGCAATAAAATTATGTCAAATTGAAAATCACTACTGTACGAATGCTCTTGCACTCACTGTATATAAAATATAACCTTACCAATTTCAATGGTAGACAGATGTCATTAGGGAGTGGCAGGCACGTATATTCTAGGCTACCTAGGCTATCGCCGAAGCCCAGATTAAATACAGAAAATAATCGACTATCAGATGTGACTGATGCTTCACTCTCAAACAACGACCGAGGGAAAAAATGATAGTTTGTATATACTCCTGTGCACCGTACTCCAGCGACGAGAGGAGGGGGGAGAGTGGACCATGCTTCCTTATGGCCCGAGCTCAACGGAAGAAAAGTCTGCGTCCAAGATTTGTTGTCTTGTGCTCGCTATATACATGGGGATGTACTCTTTTGCTTTAAAACTACCACCAGACTTCAGCGGTTATATTCTTCCCCGACCAGCGCCTGGGGGTGGTCGGTGACGTATTTGTAGTGGCTTCTTAGACAGGGAACTCTTCGTTTTACAACGGCGGTAAAACCTTACAGCGATGCCAATGCACTAACCAGCATGGGATTTTCCCAGGTAAGGGAAATTTCGAAACTAAACTACTATTACAGGAACGGGAAAAAGAGTGGCTGGCATGTGAAAGGGAATTTGTCCTCTAGGCCAAAACAACACTGTCCCATCGAACACATGCAGAACTCACAGGCCGCTGACCTTCAACCAACGGCGTTTTCAACCCCTCTGCTGCTTTGTTTATGACTGGCTGAGGTAGACTGACTGGTCGGAGATGACAAAGGGCATTTTGCGAGTGGAAATCGCGTTGGAGGAAGTTTAAGAAAATTAGGTTTCTTACTGTGTGGATTTTCTTATGTGTATTGAGTGAGTGAATTACGTATATATGTCTTGAATGATCTGTGCTGCGTCATGTAGTGAACGAAAATGAATGACAGAATTAACGAAGTTTTGCCAAAACAATTTACTCTGCTTTTGCATGAGGATAAACTTCAAATCGTGAAAATATGCAGGCCTCTGGCATCGCAAAGAAGAGAAGAATGGATTTGATTTGTTATTTTGCCTTGCTCTTCTGCCACTTTAGTTAATCGCTACTATGAGCATGAGTGACGATACGATGAAATTCATGAAGGGTCATTCACAAAGAATACCCATGTCCATGCCTGGATTTGACCCCGGGTCCCCTGGCGTCATTGTGCGCTGTGCTAATAACCATTTTACCAAAGAGGTTGCCAAGAGAAGAATGGAGTTCCTGTCCAAATTAAATATTTAAGGTAAGAAATTTATTATACGCGTATATTTTATTCTCGCACGTAGGCCTACATAAATATTTCACAATATGGGCCTCTATATTTTATAAATAACCATGAAATATTTTAAATGTTTTCCTTATTGTTTTTATATTAATGAAACAGTGATATTTTTATAATTATTAGTAAATTGTAATGTCGCCATGTCACATCACCTTAAAATCCAAGAAATTGAACGAAGAAGAGTCTCCCATTTGAACATTATGATAAAAAGATATAGCCCAGATTTTAAACCCAGCATACGCCACTGGGGAGTGGTTGTATTGGGGAAATCAGTGAAACTTTCGTTTCTCTGTTTGATAAATAGATCACCATTTTAGTCCATTTCTGAATGCCTTACCTCTATATTCCAGTTTTGCAATTTTATTCACAGAGGACTCAGAAAAGTGTTATCCTGATCCCTATTCCCAAGTTCTTGGAAAGGATCTAATCAATATTTCCCTCCTATCAAAGTGTGGTGGTAAGCGTGGGGTGTATTTCATATATAATATAATTTTCAGAATAATCCAAAATACAGTGTATTTGTTTTCCACTGCTATTTATTTTTAAAAAATAAATTAAAGCTGAAGACAAGGGATCGACGAAGGTAACTTCTGCTAACATAAGTGTTACTGTAATTGGTTCTAGAAACGTATAAAGCTATTATCCAATTATTTGTTTGTCCATACTGAGATATAACACAGTGTAGACTGCAGAGTAATCGATCACGTGGATTTGATAAAACAGTGCCGCCTTATCCATCAAAGGGAGTGAAGAGTCCTTTCTGGAAGGAGACCCATAGACCTAAGCAAACACGTTCGGTTGGCTTATTAACGAGTAATATTCAAGAAGGCTGCATCTAAGAAGACGCAAGTATGCTACATACCTGATAAATGCCAATTCTTTTAAATCCAACTTAAATTAAGAGATTTCTGGAATACGCAGAATGATCAAACTGCTTCTAAAATGTAGTACACCCTAGTTTGAATTTCACAATGGAATAGCATAGCCCTATATGTTGTAACTTTTTACACTATCGCGCAACTTTCCTCTGTGACCAATCAACTAATGGCAAGTAGTAAATTTATGCCATACGTTAATAGCGCATTTTACAAATTTACTCTTTCAATTTGCGTAAATTGTACATTGTGCAAATTTCAGTATTAAGAACTAGTAGCTTGCGTAAGAAAACCACGCTCCTACATGGATTTTTGCGTTACTATTCTTCTTTTGATTGAGTCGACACTCAAAGGAAATTATACAGTATATCACTTAAGTCAGGTTATTCACATAATGGGAGCGAAATATGAAGCAACATACAAGATTACTTATGTGAAGTCTCCCATATTTCACTACAATACATTAAAGCAATACGATTAGTTTCCAGTGCACGATTGTATCCTGGAAGTCTCAATTACGCACACTTGTAAATTGAGTCAAATTAAGATTCCATAAGGGCATTTAAAAAATTAGCCCGTTTTGAATTTGGACGTCATCAACAAACTCGGAGACTACATAAGACTGAGTTGAGTTGAGTTGGTGTTTTAAGTCCACTTTATGCACAGTAAGGTTAATCGGGACTGGATCTACAGTTTAAAGTGGGATCCGAACCACTTGTGGCTCCACCGGGTATCGAACCCGGGACACCTTGATTATAAGGCGGCGACGCTATAAGACTAGCAAGATAAAATAAGGTCAGTTGAAATTGTGCCTTGCCTAATACAATCATTATTTGGAATAGTCAAGCCTCGAAACCTTATATTTTCAATAACACCCGGACGTCTGCAAGATTCATTGCAAACTATTAGCTGGGCAATTCGATA
>NW_028143601.1:0-65412 GCF_977018435.1 Lepisma saccharinum
GAAGAATTGAAGCTACTCTGGATCCTATTGAATTGGGTCTTCTTGCTCAAAAATATTTAACCACACCTAAAGACAACAAAGATGAGGTCTTTGGCTTATATGCTGACACAGAGCTTGATGGCAGCATCATACATAGAATTGGCAATTTCAGAGTAACTTTTATGGGGGATGATCTGATTGTTTATTCAGAATCTCGTCTCGGAGAAAAAGGTGGTTTTGTTAAATATCCCGGCACACCTGGATTGTGGGAACTGATAACTAGGAAAAGGCCTGGCAGCTATACAGATCAAGATTATGAACATTACAAAGAAATATTAATAAAATCAGATGCTCTATACCAGAACAATGATCCCACACAAAAAAGAGTCAAGTCTAGCAGTGGAGCAAAATACAACAATTTAATCAAGCCCATATGGTCACAAATTAAGACAGGTAGTGGAATCAAACAATACAACACCCTGCCTAAAGAATTTGTGTGGGTTGATGATGTCAGGAAACTTGTAGATAGGTTATTGGTGATAGCTGGGGAGGAAAATGCTGGCAACCACAATTTTTACAATGAAAAGGTTGGAATTATGGACATGATAAGCACCAAATTGTCTAATTTTATAGTGAATGACACTAAGGGGATTGGATATCTCATAAAAATTATTAATACTCTACCACCTAAATTTTGGAATATTTCTGAGGGTCGGGGGTTGGTTAATGACATTATAAACAAGCTGCCATTTGAACTACACATTCCAGGCTATCAGTATTGTGGTCCAGGCACAAAACTGGACCATAGATTAAACAGAGGTGATCCTGGTGTAAATCCCCTAGATGCTGCTTGTAGAGACCATGACATAGCATACAACACACATTCTGATCTTGACAAGAGACATGTTGCAGACAAGAAATTAGAAGAGGCTGCATTTGGTAGATTTGTAAGCAAAGATGCTTCTTTAACTGAAAAAATAGCAGCATTGGGAACCACCATAGCTATGAGCACCAAACAAAAACTGGGGTGGGGGTTGTGAATATGTATATAATAAACCTACAATGAAGGCCAAGGGTGTTATGTATCAAATACCTTATGCAGGTCTCAAATCTCTTAAAACTATTGACAGCCTTTTGACCAAAAAGCAGCGCAAGAAAAAAAATTCTTGTATTGCAAAAGGGCATGGTATGAAATTGTTGCTTAGTACCCCCCAATTAAAAAAATTACAGCAATCAAGAAAAAAATTGCATACAGGGGGATTCATATTTACCATCCCTGCCATCTTAGCTGCTCTCGGGGCTGTTGGGAGCTTGGCTGGGGGATCAGCTGCCATAGCAAAAACAGTAATAGATGCCAAGAAGAATAGGGCAGAATTAGATGAGCAGAAGCGCCATAACCTGGCCATGGAGAAAAAAGGCAAAGGTGTTAAGAGAGCCATGAATAAGTTTAAAAAAAACAAGAGCCGCTTACAAACCAAGATATTGAAGCTTTAATCAAGCCATTGGGTATCAAAAATTTTAGGGGTGTGTACATGTCTGATTCTTTACCAGAACAACCACTCAACAAAGAGTGTGGCATTGTTAATTTGGATGAGTACAAAAATCAGGGCACTCACTGGATCTGTTATCTTAAATATTTAAACAATGAGGCATTTGTGTTTGATTCATTTGGAGGTGTTCCACCTGAAAATTTAATAAAATATCTAAAATCAGCCAATCTTTATTACAATAATGCCCGTATTCAAAACTTCAGAGATGTTAATTGCGGACATTTGTGTTTATCCGTTCTCAGATATATGTCTCAAATAAATAAACCATCAATTGAAGATTTTCAAAAGGCCTTGTGGTATCTGAAACATCATGGGGGTATTCCATCTCACCAGCCAAAATTCAATATTGAAACTCAAATTGCATGATGACATAGTGTATCCCAAAACAATAGCTCTCAGAGCATTTTATGGTATGTACTTGATACCTAATATTACACACCACAACAACACAATTGCAGTAGGGGATCAAAAAATTGTCATCACTCCAGGGCAGTATAATCTGTCCACTCTAAATGCTCAATTACCCAGAGGTGTAGTGTTAAGTCAAAATTCTGTCACTCACAGAGTAGAGATTGTATCTGCTACAGAGACAGTACATCTGGGTACTATAGGAGAGCTGTTAGGCTTTGAGAACAACACAAAACTTGAAGCGGCCATCAAACACACTGCTATGAATATACCTAAATTCTTAGCCATAGAGACTCTGAATATTCACTGTAATGTGGCCGAGGGTATGATCACCAAATCAAATGGCATAGGCACTCACAAACAAACCGGCATCATTGCAACATTCAAACCTAATTCCGAATTCATGGAGCCAATCATCTACAATCCATCCCCAACATTATATTTTCCTGTGTGCCATAATAGAATAGATTACATTGAATTGATGGTCACTAATGAAAAAGAAGAATTAGTTGATTTTGCTGGAGCCACAACAACTGCTATCATAGAGATTAACATTTAAATAAAAATACATACAATGGAAAATATTGAGAGTTATGAGCTACAATCATTCCCCCCAAACAGGAGGACATTTGCAAATTTAAATCAACCCAACACGGAGGTTGAGGTTGATCTTGATGTAGGGGATGGCTTTATACACCCCCACAGAGCAGATCTATACATCAAATTTGATGTTGTTGATGTTGTAAAGCTCGATGGAACAGATTACCCGGCAAATTCAAATATAAGATTGGTGGACAATTTTGTGCCGCATCTCTTCTCTGAAATTGAGATCAGAAAGCATGGTGTTGTTATAAACAGAATAGATTATCCCGGTATTACCTCCACAGCTTTGGCCACACTAAAATTATCCAAAACCGAAGCATCATACTACAAAATCGGTGGATTTGAAGCTGGTGATAAAATATTATCTAAAAACCACACAGTGCTGTTCCCCATGCGCCTGTTGCCAGGATTCTTCTCGGATTACAAAGAAATTATGTGGAAGGGCGGGTTAAGAATTACATTTAGAAGAGCTGCCAATGATAATAATGCTTTGATGAGGTACAGCACATTAAACACTACAGGAGAAGCTCTGCCTAATACCTTACCTGATGAAGGCAAATGCATTATTCAGACTATGGAGCTAAGAATCCCGGTTGTTGAGTATGAGGCCAGTTACGCTCTTAAATACAAAGCTGATATAATAAAAAATCCACAGATTCCTCTGCAATTTTACACATATCAATGCGTACAGAAGCCCGCATCTGGCACATATTATGAATTTGATGCTACAAATTCATTCTCCAGTATTCAATTTGACATGCCCGATTTTGTAGTGGTACTGTTTCAGACTGGAAGACACAACAATCAGGAAAAAAATTCAAGTAGATTTGATAACTGCAACATCAAAAATATATATCTTAAAAATGGCAGAAATGAGGTATTTCCTAGAGAAAATTATAATTTAGACATTTCCAAGGATGATTTTCTTAAATTATATGAAGCTTTTTCTTCCTTTAAGCGGGTCACTACTGGCAGTACTGATATGTACTATTCACCAGATGAATTCAAGGCACGGAGACCCATGTTTGTAATTAACACTTCAAAAAGGAAACAAGTTGTGGTGAATGACAGGACAAACATTAAAATTATCTGTGAATTCCACGAGGCATTACCTGAAGACACCATATGCAGTGTCATTCTCATAGGTGAAAAATCATATATTTATGATGTAAGAAATGAGCGGGTCACAGAGCAGTTCTAGAGGTCCGATTCAAATACAGAAACCCCTTGATTACAAAGCAATAATACCAACACTTTGCTGTCAGAGAGGCTCCAGACACTCTACCAGCTTTGAAACCTCAACTGTTTATCAGCTAGCAGTGAATATCTTATGTGTGGGCAGTTGCATATATTTCAATCTTATATCAGGACTCGAACCCAAAGCCTCTGATTACAATGCCACAATATTAACACATCTCCAAATGGAATATGCCCACATTTTACTAGGTTCTGAGACCTTAATGCAGACAAAATTGGATTTTGAACTGCCATAATATTTTCTAAGTCTTTGCCTAGGCTCATATTATCTGAATAGAATTGCTTTTAGCATGAAGGGGGGTCAGTTCATTGCCACTGTGTGAAAATATGTATTTTTATCTCAATAATCTTTGTTACATTTTCCTTGTTACAGACATGTTACACGCACAGAAAGATTAATGACCCCTTCAGTGAATCGCACAGAAAAATCATTATTATTCCCTTCTAGCTATATAGATTTTATCTTTTGCGTGCCGGCAAGGCATGCAAACAATTAATTATGCCTACCCACTATTCTTCTATTGTATTGAGCAAGTGGTTATAAAACATGAGAAAATAAGAAAATTGAGAAATTCAGTTTTTGTACAATATATTGTTGTAAAACATTGTTTTACCAGGGTTTCAGATTTGGGGGCTATCAACTAGCAGTAATTATTCAAAATCTCACTTGTGGACATATTATTTTGCCACATGTATTTCAATCTATCAGGACTCGAACCCCGAGCCTTTTGTTTACAAGACAACAATATTATCATTTTGCCATCAGGGGAGGCTTCATATTTTATGAGGACTTAAACCCGAACCTCCACACCTGAAAAATTAGGGTATAAGCCCCTCTTGCCATTGTCTTAAGTATGAGTAAATCTATCTGTTGAGCCCTCGCCTTTTCTACACTAGAAATTCAGAATTTCTTAAAAATCAGAGCATATCACACCTGAAGAATTGGGGTACAGGCCCCATCTTGGCATTGTTTTAAGTGTAAGCAAATCTGATTGTTCAATCAAATAGCCTCGCCTTTTCTACACTTGTAAGTGGTCCTGTCCGTACCGTAAACCCCACTACTCAAGAGATTGGTGTCATCAAGATTTTGGACGGATTTTTTAGGAATTTTCAAATTTTCAGATGAGAGGTTCCAGATAAGGTCAAAAACTACATACTCAGATCTTCACCAAACTTTGCAGGGATACATTGGATGTCAAGACACGTGGAAAGAACATACAAAACATAGGATTGGGGACATCAAGATTTTGGTCAAATTTTTTAAGAATTTTCAAATTTTCAGATAGGAGGTTCCATATAAGGTCAAAAACTACATACTCAGATCTTCAACAAACATTGCAGGGATACATTGGATGTCAAGTTACGTGGAAAAACGTACAAAACAAGAGATTGGAGACATCAAGATTTTGGACGAATTTTTTAAGAATTTTCAAATTTTCAGATAGGAGGTTCCAGATAAGGTCAAAAACTACATACTCAGATCTTCACCAAACTTTGCAGGGATACATTGGATGTCAAGACACGTGGGAAAAACATACAAAACATAGGATTGGGGACATCAAGATTTTGGTCAAATTTTTTAAGAATTTTCAAATTTTCAGATAGGAGGTTCCATATAAGGTCAAAAACTACATACTCAGATCTTCACCAAAGATTGCAGGGATACATTGGATGTCAAGACACGTGGAAAAAACGTACAAAACAAGAGATTGGAGACATCAAGATTTTGGACGAATTTTTTAAGAATTTTCAAATTTTCAGATGGGAGTTTCCAGATATGGTCAAAAACTACATACTCAGATCTTCACCAAACTTTGCAGGGATACATAGGATGTCAAGACACGTGGAAAAAACGTACAAAACAAGAGATTGGGGACATCAAGATTTTGGACGAATTTTTTAAGAATTTTCAAATTTTCAGATGGGAGGTTTCAGATAAGGTCAAAAACGACATACTCAGATCTTCACCAAACTTTGCAGGGATACATTGGATGTCAAGACACGTGGAAAAAACATACAAAACATAGGATTGGGGACATCAAGATTTTGGACGAATTTTTTAAGAATTTTCCAATTTTCAGAAAGGAGGTTCCATATAAGGTCAAAAACTACATACTCAGATCTTCACCAAACTTTGCAGGGATACATTGGATATCAAGACACGTGGAAAAAACGTACAAAACATAGGATTGGGGACATCAAGATTTTGGTCAAATTTTTTAAGAATTTTCAAATTTTCAGATAGGAGGTTCCATATAAGGTCAAAAACTACATACTCAGATCTTCAACAAACATTGCAGGGATACATTGGGTGTCAAGAAACGTGGAAGAAACGTACAAAACAAGAGATTGGAGACATCAAGATTTTGGACGTATTTTTGAAGAATTTTCAAATTTTCAGATAGGAGGTTCCAGATAAGGTCAAAAACTACATACTCAGATCTTCACCAAACGTTGCAGGGATACTTTGCATGTCAAGACACGTGGAAAAAACGTACAAAACAAGAGATTGGAGACATCAAGATTTTCGACGAATTTTTTAAGAATTTTCAAATTTTAAGTTGGGAGGTTCCAGATAAGGTCAAAAACGACATACTCAGATCTTCACCAAACTTTGCAGGGATACATTGGATGTCAAGACACGTGGAAAAAACGTACAAAACAAGAGATTGGGGACATCAAGATTTTGGACGAATTTTTTAAGAATTTTCAAATTTTCAGAAAGGAGGTTCCATATAAGGTCAAAAACTACATACTCAGATCTTCACCAAACTTTGCAGGGATACATTGGATGTCAAGACACGTGGAAAAAACGTACAAAACAAGAGATTGGAGACATCAAGACTTTGGACGAATTTTTTAAGAATTTTCAAATTTTCAGATGGGAGGTTCCAGATAAGGTCAAAAACTACATACTCAGATCTTCACCAAACTTTGCATGGATACATTGGATGTCAAGACACGTGGAAAAAACATACAAAACATAGGATTGGGGACATCAAGATTTTAGACGAATTTTTTAAGAATTTTCAAATTTTCAGAAAGGAGGTTCCATATAAGGTCAAAAACTACATACTCAGATCTTCACCAAACTTTGCAGGGATACATTGGATGTCAAGAAACGTGGAAAAAACGTACAAAACAAGAGATTGGAGACATCAAGATTTTGGATGATTTTTTTAAGAATTTTCAAATTTTCAGAAAGGAGGCTCCATATAAGGTCAAAAACTACATACTCAGATCTTCACCAAACTTTGCAGGGATACATTGGATGTCAAGACACGTGGAAAAAACGTACAAAACAAGAGATTGGTGTCATCAAGATTTTGGACGGATTTTTTAGGAATTTTCAAATTTTCAGATGAGAGGTTCCATATAAGGTCAAAAACTACATACTCAGATCTTCACCAAACTTTGCAGGGATACATTGGATGTCAAGACACGTGGAAAGAACATACAAAACATAGGATTGGGGACATCAAGATTTTGGTCAAATTTTTTAAGAATTTTCAAATTTTCAGATAGGAGGTTCCATATAAGGTCAAAAACTACATACTCAGATCTTCAACAAACATTGCAGGGATACATTGGATGTCAAGTTACGTGGAAAAACGTACAAAACAAGAGATTGGAGACATCAAGATTTTGGACGAATTTTTTAAGAATTTTCAAATTTTCAGATAGGAGGTTCCAGATAAGGTCAAAAACTACATACTCAGATCTTCACCAAACTTTGCAGGGATACATTGGATGTCAAGACACGTGGGAAAAACATACAAAACATAGGATTGGGGACATCAAGATTTTGGTCAAATTTTTTAAGAATTTTCAAATTTTCAGATAGGAGGTTCCATATAAGGTCAAAAACTACATACTCAGATCTTCACCAAAGATTGCAGGGATACATTGGATGTCAAGACACGTGGAAAAAACGTACAAAACAAGAGATTGGAGACATCAAGATTTTGGACGAATTTTTTAAGAATTTTCAAATTTTCAGATGGGAGTTTCCAGATATGGTCAAAAACTACATACTCAGATCTTCACCAAACTTTGCAGGGATACATTGGATGTCAAGACACGTGGAAAAAACGTACAAAACAAGAGATTGGAGACGTCAAGATTTTGGACGAATTTTTTAAGAATTTTCAAATTTTCAGAAAGGATGTTCCAGATAAGGTCAAAAACGACATACTCAGATCTTCACCAAACTTTGCAGGGATACATTGGATGTCAAGACACGTGGAAAAAACGTACACAACAAGAGATTGGAGACATCAAGATTTTGGACGAATTTTTTAAGAATTTTCAAATTTTCAGATAGGAGGTTCCAGATAAGGTCAAAAACTACATACTCAGATCTTCACCAAAGATTGCAGGGATACATTGGATGTCAAGACACGTGGAAAAAACGTACAAAACAAGAGATTGGAGACATCAAGATTTTCGACGATTTTTTTAAGAATTTTCAAATTTTCAGAAAGGAGGTACCATATAAGGTCAAAAACTACATACTCAGATCTTCACCAAACTTTGCAGGGATACATTGGATGTGAAGACACGTGGAAAAAACGTACAAAACAAGAGATTGGAGACATCAAGATTTTGGACGAATTTTTTAAGAATTTTCAAATTTTCAGAAAGGAGGTTCCATATAAGGTCAAAAACTACATACTCAGATCTTGACCAAACTTTGCAGGGATACATTGGATGTCAAGACACGTGGAAAAAACGTACAAAACAGAAGATTGGAGACATCAAGATTTTGGACGAATTTTTGAAGAATTTTCAAATTTTCAGATGGGAGGTTCCAGATAAGGTCAAAAACTACATACTCAGATCTTCACCAAACTTTGCAGGGATACATTGGATGTCAAGACACGTGGAAAAAACATACAAAACAAGAGATTGGAGACATCAAGATTTTGGACGAATTTTTGAAGAATTTTCAAATTTTCAGAAAGGAGGTTCCAGATAAGGTCAAAAACTACATACTCAGATCTTCACCAAACGTTGCAGGGATACTTTGCATGTCAAGACACGTGGAAAAATCGTACAAAACAAGAGATTGGAGACATCAAGATTTTCGACGAATTTTTTAAGAATTTTCAAATTTTCAGATGGGAGGTTCCAGATAAGGTCAAAAACGACATACTCAGATCTTCACCAAACTTTGCAGGGATACATAGGATGTCAAGACACGTGGAAAAAACGTACAAAACAAGAGATTGGGGACATCAAGATTTTGGACGAATTTTTTAAGAATTTTCAAATTTTCAGAAAGGAGGTTCCATATAAGGTCAAAAACTACATACTCAGATCTTCACCAAACTTTGCAGGGATACATTGGATGTCAAGACACGTGGAAAAAACGTACAAAACAAGAGATTGGAGACATCAAGATTTTCGACGAATTTTTTAAGAATTTTCACATTTTCAGAAAGGATGTTCCAGATAAGGTCAAAAACGACATACTCAGATCTTCACCAAACTTTGCAGGGATACATTGGAGGTCAAGACACGTGGAAAAAACGTACAAAACAAGAGATTGAAGACATCAAGATTTTGGACGAATTTTTTAAAAATTTTCAAATTTTCAGATAGGAGGTTCCAGATAAGGTCAAAAACTACATACTCAGATCTTCACCACACTTTGCAGGGATACATTGGATGTCCAGACACGTGGAAAAAACATACAAAACATAGGATTGGGGATATCAAGATTTTGGTCAATTTTTTTAAGAATTTTCAAATTTTCAGATAGGTGGTTCCATATAAGGTCAAAAACTACATACTCAGATCTTCACCAAACATTGCAGGGATACATTGGATGTCAAGAAACGTGGAAAAACATACAAAACATAGGATTGGAGACATCAAGATTTTGGACGAATTTTTGAAGAATTTTCAAATTTTCAGATAGGAGGTTCCAGATAAGGTCAAAAACTACATACTCAGATCTTCACCAAACGTTGCAGGGATACTTTGCATGTCAAGACACGTGGAAAAAACGTACAAAACAAGAGATTGGAGACATCAAGATTTTCGACGAATTTTTTAAGAATTTTCAAATTTTAAGATGGGAGGTTCCAGATAAGGTCAAAAACGACATACTCAGATCTTCACCAAACTTTGCAGGGATACATTGGATGTCAAGACACGTGGAAAAAACGTACAAAACAAGAGATTGGGGACATCAAGATTTTGGACGAATTTTTTAAGAATTTTCAAATTTTCAGAAAGGAGGTTCCATATAAGGTCAAAAACTACATACTCAGATCTTCACCAAACTTTGCAGGGATACATTGGATGTCAAGACACGTGGAAAAAACGTACAAAACAAGAGATTGGAGACATCAAGATTTTGGACGAATTTTTTAAGAATTTTCAAATTTTCAAATGGGAGGTTCCAGATAAGGTCAAAAACGACATACTCAGATCTTCACCAAACTTTGCATGGATACATTGGATGTCAAGACACGTGGAAAAAACATACAAAACATAGGATTGGGGACATCAAGATTTTAGACGAATTTTTTAAGAATTTTCAAATTTTCAGAAAGGAGGTTCCATATAAGGTCAAAAACTACATACTCAGATCTTCACCAAACTTTGCAGGGATACATTGGATGTCAAGAAACGTGGAAAAAACGTACAAAACAAGAGATTGGAGGCATCAAGATTTTGGATGATTTTTTTAAGAATTTTCAAATTTTCAGAAAGGAGGCTCCATATAAGGTCAAAAACTACATACTCAGATCTTCACCAAACTTTGCAGGGATACATTGGATGTCAAGACACGTGGAAAAAACGTACAAAACAAGAGATTGGTGTCATCAAGATTTTGGACGGATTTTTTAGGAATTTTCAAATTTTCAGATGAGAGGTTCCAGATAAGGTCAAAAACTACATACTCAGATCTTCACCAAACTTTCCAGGGATACATTGGATGTGAAGACACGTGAAAAAAACGTACAAAACAAGAGATTGGAGACATCAAGATTTTGGACGAATTTTTTAAGAATTTTCAAATTTTCAGAAAGGATGTTACAGATAAGGTCAAAAACGACATACTCAGATCTTCACCAAACTTTGCAGGGATACATTGGATGTCAAGACACGTGGAAAGAACATACAAAACATAGGATTGGGGACATCAAGATTTTGGTCAAATTTTTTAAGAATTTTCAAATTTTCAGATAGGAGGTTCCATATAAGGTCAAAAACTACATACTCAGATCTTCAACAAACATTGCAGGGATACATTGGATGTCAAGACACGTGGAAAAACGTACAAAACAAGAGATTGGAGACATCAAGATTTTGGACGAATTTTTCAAGAATTTTCAAATTTTCAGATAGGAGGTTCCAGATAAGGTCAAAAACTACATACTCAGATCTTCACCAAACTTTGCAGGGATACATTGGATGTCAAGACACGTGGGAAAAACATACAAAACATAGGATTGGGGACATCAAGATTTTGGACGAATTTTTTAAGAATTTTCAAATTTTCAGAAAGGATGTTCCAGATAAGGTCAAAAACGACATACTCAGATCTTCACCAAACTTTGCAGGGATACATTGGATGTCAAGACACGTGGAAAAAACGTACACAACAAGAGATTGGAGACATCAAGATTTTGGACGAATTTTTTAAGAATTTTCAAATTTTCAGATAGGAGGTTCCAGATAAGGTCAAAAACTACATACTCAGATCTTCACCAAACATTGCAGGGATACATTGGATGTCAAGACACGTGGGAAAAACGTACAAAACAAGAGATTGGAGACATCAAGATTTTGGACGAATTTTTTAAGAATTTTCAAATTTTCAGATAGGAGGTTCCAGATAAGGTCAAAAACTACATACTCAGATCTTCACCAAACTTTGCAGGGATACATTGGATGTCAAAACACGTGGAAAAAACGTACAAAACAAGAGATTGGGGTCATCAAGATTTTCAACGGATTTTTTAGGAATTTTCAAATTTTCAGATGGGAGGTTCCAGATAAGGTCAAAAACTACATACTCAGATCTTCACCAAACTTTGCAGGGATACATTGGATATCAAGACACGTGGAAAAAACGTATAAAACAAGAGATTGGAGACGTCAAGATTTTGGACGAATTTTTTAAGAATTTTCAAATTTTCAGAAAGGATGTTCCATGATAAGGTCAAAAACGACATACTCAGATCTTCACCAAACTCTGCAGGGATACATTGGATGTCAAGACACGGGGAAAAAACATACAAAACATAGGATTGGGGACATCAAGATTTTGGTGAAATTTTTTAAGAATTTTCAAATTTTCAGATAGGGGGTTCCATATAAGGTCAAGAACTACATACTCAGATCTTCACCAAACTTTGCAGGGATACATTGGATCTCAAGACACGTGGAAAAAACGTACAAAACAAGAGATTGGAGACATCAAGATTTTGGACGAATTTTTGAGGAATTTTCAAATTTTCAGAAATGACGTTCCAGATAAGGTCAGAAACTACATACTTAGATCTTCACCAAACCTTGCAGGGATACATTGGATGTCAGGACACGTGGAAAAAACGTACAAAACAAGAGATTGGAGACATCAAGATTTTGGACGAATTTTTTAAGAATTTTCAAATTTTCAGATAGGAGATTCCAGATAAGGTCAAAAACTACATACTCAGATCTTCACCAAACTTTGCAGGGATACTTTGCATGTCAAGACACGTGGAAAAAACGTACAAAACAAGAGATTGGAGACATCAAGATTTTCGACGAATTTTTTAAGAATTTTCAAATTTTCAGATGGGAGGTTCCAGATAAGGTCAAAAACGACATACTCAGATCTTCACCAAACTTTGCATGGATACATTGGATGTCAAGACACGTGGAAAAAACATACAAAACATTGGATTGGTGACATGAAGATTTTGGACGAATTTTTTAAGAATTTTCAAATTTTCAGAAAGGAGGTACCATATAAGGTCAAAAACTACATACTCAGATCTTCACCAAACTTTGCAGGGATACATTGGATGTCAAGACACGTGGAAAAAACGTACAAAACAAGAGATTGGAGACATCAAGATTTTGGACGAATTTTTTAAGAATTTTCAAATTTTCAGAAAGGAGGTTCCATATAAGGTCAAAAACTACATACTCAGATCTTCACCAAACTTTGCAGGGATACATTGGATGTCAAGACACGTGGAAAAAACGTACAAAACAGAAGATTGGAGACATCAAGATTTTGGACGAATTTTTTAAGAATTTTCAAATTTTCAGATGGGAGGTTCCAGATAAGGTCAAAAACTACATACTCAGATCTTCACCAAACTTTGCAGGGATACATTGGATGTCAAGACACGTGGAAAAAACGTACAAAACAAGAGATTGGAGACATCAAGATTTTGGACGAATTTTTGAAGAATTTTCAAATTTTCAGATAGGAGGTTCCAGACAAAGTCAAAAACTACATACTCAGATCTTCACCAAACGTTGCAGGGATACTTTGCATGTCAAGACACGTGGAAAAAACGTACAAAACAAGAGATTGGAGACATCAAGATTTTCGACGAATTTTTTAAGAATTTTCAAATTTTCAGATGGGAGGTTCCAGATAAGGTCAAAAACTACATACTCAGATCTTCACCAAACTTTGCAGGGATACATTGGATGTCAAGAAACGTGGAAAAAACGTACAAAACAAGAGATTGGAGACATCAAGATTTTGGATGATTTTTTTAAGAATTTTCAAATTTTCAGAAAGGAGGCTCCATATAAGGTCAAAAACTACATACTCAGATCTTCACCAAACTTTGCAGGGATACATTGGATGTCAAGACACGTGGAAAAAACGTACAAAACAAGAGATTGGTGTCATCAAGATTTTGGACGGATTTTTTAGGAATTTTCAAATTTTCAGATGAGAGGTTCCAGATAAGGTCAAAAACTACATACTCAGATCTTCACCAAACTTTGCAGGGATACATTGGATGTGAAGACACGTGAAAAAAACGTACAAAACAAGAGATTGGAGACATCAAGATTTTGGACGAATTTTTTAAGAATTTTCAAATTTTCAGAAAGGATGTTCCAGATAAGGTCAAAAACGACATACTCAGATCTTCACCAAACTTTGCAGGGATACATTGGATGTCAAGACACGTGGATAGAACATACAAAACATAGGATTGGGGACATCAAGATTTTGGTCAAATTTTTTAAGAATTTTCAAATTTTCAGATAGGAGGTTCCATATAAGGTCAAAAACTACATACTCAGATCTTCAACAAACATTGCAGGGATACATTGGATGTCAAGACACGTGGAAAAACGTACAAAACAAGAGATTGGAGACATCAAGATTTTGGACGAATTTTTTAAGAATTTTCAAATTTTCAGATAGGAGTTTCCAGATAAGGTCAAAAACTACATACTCAGATCTTCACCAAACTTTGCAGGGATACATTGGATGTCAAGACACGTGGGAAAAACATACAAAACATAGGATTGGGGACATCAAGATTTTGGACGAATTTTTTAAGAATTTTCAAATTTTCAGAAAGGATGTTCCAGATAAGGTCAAAAACGACATACTCAGATCTTCACCAAACTTTGCAGGGATACATTGGATGTCAAGACACGTGGAAAAAACGTACACAACAAGAGATTGGAGACATCAAGATTTTGGACGAATTTTTTAAGAATTTTCAAATTTTCAGATAGGAGGTTCCAGATAAGGTCAAAAACTACATACTCAGATCTTCACCAAACATTGCAGGGATACATTGGATGTCAAGACACGTGGGAAAAACGTACAAAACAAGAGATTGGAGACATCAAGATTTTGGACGAATTTTTTAAGAATTTTCAAATTTTCAGATAGGAGGTTCCAGATAAGGTCAAAAACTACATACTCAGATCTTCACCAAACTTTGCAGGGATACATTGGATGTCAAAACACGTGGAAAAAAAGTACAAAACAAGAGATTGGGGTCATCAAGATTTTCAACGGATTTTTTAGGAATTTTCAAATTTTCAGATGGGAGGTTCCAGATAAGGTCAAAAACTACATACTCAGATCTTCACCAAACTTTGCAGGGATACATTGGATATCAAGACACGTGGAAAAAACGTATAAAACAAGAGATTGGAGACGTCAAGATTTTGGAAGAATTTTTTAAGAATTTTCAAATTTTCAGAAAGGATGTTCCAGATAAGGTCAAAAACGACATACTCAGATCTTCACCAAACTCTGCAGGGATACATTGGATGTCAAGACACGGGGAAAAAACATACAAAACATAGGATTGGGGACATCAAGATTTTGGTCAAATTTTTTAAGAATTTTCAAATTTTCAGATAGGGGGTTCCATATAAGGTCAAGAACTACATACTCAGATCTTCACCAAACTTTGCAGGGATACATTGGATCTCAAGACACGTGGAAAAAACGTACAAAACAAGAGATTGGAGACATCAAGATTTTGGACGAATTTTTGAGGAATTTTCAAATTTTCAGAAATGAGGTTCCAGATAAGGTCAAAAACTACATACTTAGATCTTCACCAAACCTTGCAGGGATACATTGGATGTCAGGACACGTGGAAAAAACGTACAAAACAAGAGATTGGAGACATCAAGATTTTGGACGAATTTTTTAAGAATTTTCAAATTTTCAGATAGGAGGTTCCAGATAAGGTCAAAAACTACATACTCAGATCTTCACCAAACTTTGCAGGGATACTTTGCATGTCAAGACACGTGGAAAAAACGTACAAAACAAGAGATTGGAGACATCAAGATTTTCGACGAATTTTTTAAGAATTTTCAAATTTTCAGATGGGAGGTTCCAGATAAGGTCAAAAACGACATACTCAGATCTTCACCAAACTTTGCATGGATACATTGGATGTCAAGACACGTGGAAAAAACATACAAAACATAGGATTGGTGACATGAAGATTTTTGACGAATTTTTTAAGAATTTTCAAATTTTCAGAAAGGAGGTACCATATAAGGTCAAAAACTACATACTCAGATCTTCACCAAACTTTGCAGGGATACATTGGATGTCAAGACACGTGGAAAAAACGTACAAAACAAGAGATTGGAGACATCAAGATTTTGGACGAATTTTTTAAGAATTTTCAAATTTTCAGAAAGGAGGTTCCATATAAGGTCAAAAACTACATACTCAGATCTTCACCAAACTTTGCAGGGATACATTGGATGTCAAGACACGTGGAAAAAACGTACAAAACAGAAGATTGGAGACATCAAGATTTTGGACGAATTTTTTAAGAATTTTCAAATTTTCAGATGGGAGGTTCCAGATAAGGTCAAAAACTACATACTCAGATCTTCACCAAACTTTGCAGGGATACATTGGATGTCAAGACACGTGGAAAAAACGTACAAAACAAGAGATTGGAGACATCAAGATTTTGGACGAATTTTTGAAGAATTTTCAAATTTTCAGATAGGAGGTTCCAGACAAAGTCAAAAACTACATACTCAGATCTTCACCAAACGTTGCAGGGATACTTTGCATGTCAAGACACGTGGAAAAAACGTACAAAACAAGAGATTGGAGACATCAAGATTTTCGACGAATTTTTTAAGAATTTTCAAATTTTCAGATGGGAGGTTCCAGATAAGGTCAAAAACGACATACTCAGATCTTCACCAAACTTTGCAGGGATACATAGGATGTCAAGACACGTGGAAAAAACGTACAAAACAAGAGATTGGGGACATCAAGATTTTGGACGAATTTTTTAAGAATTTTCAAATTTTCAGAAAGGAGGTTCCATATAAGGTCAAAAACTACATACTCAGATCTTCACCAAACTTTGCAGGGATACATTGGATGTCAAGACACGTGGAAAAAACGTACAAAACAAGAGATTGGAGACATCAAGATTTTCGACGAATTTTTTAAGAATTTTCAAATTTTCAGAAAGGATGTTCCAGATAAGGTCAAAAACGACATACTCAGATCTTCACCAAACTTTGCAGGGATACATTGGAGGTCAAGACACGTGGAAAAAACGTACAAAACAAGAGATTGAAGACATCAAGGTTTTGGACTAATTTTTTAAAAATTTTCAAATTTTCAGATAGGAGGTTCCAGATAAGGTCAAAAACTACATACTCAGATCTTCACCAAACTTTGCAGGGATACATTGGATGTCAAGACACGTGGAAAAAACATACAAAACATAGGATTGGGGATATCAAGATTTTGGTCAAATTTTTTATGAATTTTCAAATTTTCAGATAGGTGGTTCCATATAAGGTCAAAAACTACATACTCAGATCTTCACCAAACATTGCAGGGATACATTGGATGTCAAGAAACGTGGAAAAAACGTACAAAACAAGAGATTGGAGACATCAAGATTTTGGAAGAATTTTTGAAGAATTTTCAAATTTTCAGATAGGACGTTCCAGATAAGGTCAAAAACTACATACTCAGATATTCACCAAACGTTGCAGGGATTCTTTGCATGTCAAGACACGTGGAAAAAACGTACAAAACAAGAGATTGGAGACATCAAGATTTTCGACGAATTTTTTAAGAATTTTCAAATTTTCAGATGGGAGGTTCCAGATAAGGTCAAAAACGACATACTCAGATCTTCACCAAACTTTGCATGGATACATTGGATGTCAAGACACGTGGAAAAAACATACAAAACATAGGATTGGGGACATCAAGATTTTGGACGAATTTTTTAAGAATTTACAAATTTTCAGAAAGGAGGTTCCATATAAGGTCAAAAACTACATACTCAGATCTTCACCAAACTTTGCAGGGATACATTGGAGGTCAAGACACGTGGAAAAAACGTACAAAACAAGAGATGGAAGACATCAAGATTTTGGACGATTTTTTTAAAAATTTTCAAATTTTCAGATAGGAGGTTCCAGATAAGGTCAAAAACTACATACTCAGATCTTCACCACACTTTGCAGGGATACATTGGATGTCAAGACACGTGGAAAAAACATACAAAACATAGGATTGGGGATATCAAGATTTTGGTCAATTTTTTTAAGAATTTTCAAATTTTCAGATAGGTGGTTCCATATAAGGTCAAAAACTACATACTCAGATCTTCACCAAACATTGCAGGGATACATTGGATGTCAAGAAACGTGGAAAAACATACAAAACATAGGATTGGAGACATCAAGATTTTGGACGAATTTTTGAAGAATTTTCAAATTTTCAGATAGGAGGTTCCAGATAAGGTCAAAAACTACATACTCAGATCTTCACCAAACGTTGCAGGGATACTTTGCATGTCAAGACACGTGGAAAAAACGTACAAAACAAGAGATTGGAGACATCAAGATTTTCGACGAATTTTTTAAGAATTTTCAAATTTTAAGATGGGAGGTTCCAGATAAGGTCAAAAACGACATACTCAGATCTTCACCAAACTTTGCAGGGATACATTGGATGTCAAGACACGTGGAAAAAACGTACAAAACAAGATATTGGGGACATCAAGATTTTGGACGAATTTTTTAAGAATTTTCAAATTTTCAGAAAGGAGGTTCCATATAAGGTCAAAAACTACATACTCAGATCTTCACCAAACTTTGCAGGGATACATTGGATGTCAAGACACGTGGAAAAAACGTACAAAACAAGAGATTGGAGACATCAAGATTTTCGGCGAATTTTTTAAGAATTTTCAAATTTTCAGAAAGGATATTCCAGATAAGGTCAAAAACGACATACTCAGATCTTCACCAAACTTTGCAGGGATACATTGGAGGTCAAGACACGTGGAAAAAACGTACAAAACAAGAGATTGGAGACATCAAGATTTTGGACGAATTTTTTAACAATTTTCAAATTTTCAGATAGGAGGTTCCATATAAGGTCAAAAACTACATACTCAGATCTTCACCAAACTTTGCAGGGATACATTGGATGTCAAGACACGTGGAAAAAACATACAAAACATAGGATTGGGGATATCAAGATTTTGGTCAAATTTTTTAAGAATTTTCAAATTTTCAGATAGGTGGTTCCATATAAGGTCAAAAACTACATACTCAGATCTTCACCAAACATTGCACGGATACATTGGATGTCAAGAAACGTGGAAAAAACGTACAAAACAAGAGATTGGAGACATCAAGATTTTGGACGAATTTTTTAAGAATTTTCAAATTTTCAGATAGGAGGTTCCAGATAAGGTCAAAAACTACATACTCAGATCTTCACCAAACTTTGCAGGGATACATTGGATGTCAAGACACGTGGGAAAAACATACAAAACATAGGATTGGGGACATCAAGATTTTGGACGAATTTTTTAAGAATTTTCAAATTTTCAGAAAGGATGTTCCAGATAAGGTCAAAAACGACATACTCAGATCTTCACCAAACTTTGCAGGGATACATTGGATGTCAAGACACGTGGAAAAAACGTACACAACAAGAGATTGGAGACATCAAGATTTTGGACGAATTTTTTAAGAATTTTCAAATTTTCAGATAGGAGGTTCCAGATAAGGTCAAAAACTACATACTCAGATCTTCACCAAACATTGCAGGGATACATTGGATGTCAAGACACGTGGGAAAAACGTACAAAACAAGAGATTGGAGACATCAAGATTTTGGACGATTTTTTTAAGAATTTTCAAATTTTCAGATAGGAGGTTCCAGATAAGGTCAAAAACTACATACTCAGATCTTCACCAAACTTTGCAGGGATACATTGGATGTCAAAACACGTGGAAAAAACGTACAAAACAAGAGATTGGGGTCAAGATTTTGAACGGATTTTTTAGGAATTTTCAAATTTTCAGATGGGAGGTTCCAGATAAGGTCAAAAACTACATACTCAGATCTTCACCAAACTTTGCAGGGATACATTGGATATCAAGACACGTGGAAAAAACGTATAAAACAAGAGATTGGAGACATCAAGATTTTGGACGAATTTTTTAAGAATTTTCAAATTTTCAGAAAGGATGTTCCAGATAAGGTCAAAAACGACATACTCAGATCTTCACCAAACTCTGCAGGGATACATTGGATGTCAAGACACGGGGAAAAAACATACAAAACATAGGATTGGGGACATCAAGATTTTGGTCAAATTTTTTAAAAATTTTCAAATTTTCAGATAGGGGGTTCCATATAAGGTCAAGAACTACATACTCAGATCTTCACCAAACTTTGCAGGGATACATTGGATCTCAAGACACGTGGAAAAAACGTACAAAACAAGAGATTGGAGACATCAAGATTTTGGACGAATTTTTGAGGAATTTTCAAATTTTCAGAAATGAGGTTCCAGATAAGGTCAAAAACTACATACTTAGATCTTCACCAAACCTTGCAGGGATACATTGGATGTCAGGACACGTGGAAAAAACGTACAAAACAAGAGATTGGAGACATCAAGATTTTGGACGAATTTTTTAAGAATTTTCAAATTTTCAGATAGGAGGTTCCAGATAAGGTCAAAAACTACATACTCAGATCTTCACCAAACTTTGCAGGGATACTTTGCATGTCAAGACACGTGGAAAAAACGTACAAAACAAGAGATTGGAGACATCAAGATTTTCGACGAATTTTTTAATAATTTTCAAATTTTCAGATGGGAGGTTCCAAATAAGGTCAAAAACGACATACTCAGATCTTCACCAAACTTTGCATGGATACATTGGATGTCAAGACACGTGGAAAAACATACAAAACATAGGATTGGTGACATGAAGATTTTGGACGAATTTTTTAAGAATTTTCAAATTTTCAGAAAGGAGGTACCATATAAGGTCAAAAACTACATACTCAGATCTTCACCAAACTTTGCAGGGATACATTGGATGTGAAGACACGTGGAAAAAACGTACAAAACAAGAGATTGGAGACATCAAGATTTTGGACGAATTTTTTAAGAATTTTCAAATTTTCAGAAAGGAAGTTCCATATAAGGTCAAAAACTACATACTCAGATCTTCACCAAACTTTGCAGGGATACATTGGATGTCAAGACACGTGGAAAAAACGTACAAAACAGAAGATTGGAGACATCAAGATTTTGGACGAATTTTTTAAGAATTTTCAAATTTTCAGATGGGAGGTTCCAGATAAGGTCAAAAACTACATACTCAGATCTTCACCAAACTTTGCAGGGATACATTGGATGTCAAGACACGTGGAAAAAACGTACAAAACAAGAGATTGGAGACATCAAGATTTTGGACGAATTTTTGAAGAATTTTCAAATTTTCAGATAGGAGGTTCCAGACAAAGTCAAAAACTACATACTCAGATCTTCACCAAACGTTGCAGGGATACTTTGCATGTCAAGACACGTGGAAAAAACGTACAAAACAAGAGATTGGAGACATCAAGATTTTGGAAGAATTTTTGAAGAATTTTCAAATTTTCAGATAGGACGTTCCAGATAAGGTCAAAAACTACATACTCAGATCTTCACCAAACTTTGCAGGGATACATAGGATGTCAAGACACGTGGAAAAAACGTACAAAACAAGAGATTGGGGACATCAAGATTTTGGACGAATTTTTTAAGAATTTTCAAATTTTCAGAAAGGAGGTTCCATATAAGGTCAAAAACTACATACTCAGATCTTCACCAAACTTTGCAGGGATACATTGGATGTCAAGACACGTGGAAAAAACGTACAAAACAAGAGATTGGAGACATCAAGATTTTCGACGAATTTTTTAAGAATTTTCAAATTTTCAGAAAGGATGTTCCAGATATGGTCAAAAACGACATACTCAGATCTTCACCAAACTTTGCAGGGATACATTGGAGGTCAAGACACGTGGAAAAAACGTACAAAACAAGAGATTGAAGACATCAAGATTTTGGACGAATTTTTTAAAAATTTTCAAATTTTCAGATAGGAGGTTCCAGATAAGGTCAAAAACTACATACTCAGATCTTCACCAAACTTTGCAGGGATACATTGGATGTCAAGACACGTGGAAAAAACATACAAAACATAGGATTGGGGATATCAAGATTTTGGTCAAATTTTTTAAGAATTTTCAAATTTTCAGATAGGTGGTTCCATATAAGGTCAAAAACTACATACTCAGATCTTCACCAAACATTGCAGGGATACATTGGATGTTAAGAAACGTGGAAAAAACGTACAAAACAAGAGATTGGAGACATCAAGATTTTGGACGAATTTTTGAAGAATTTTCAAATTTTCAGATAGGACGTTCCAGATAAGGTCAAAAACTACATACTCAGATATTCACCAAACGTTGCAGGGATACTTTGCATGTCAAGACACGTGGAAAAAACGTACAAAACAAGAGATTGGAGACATCAAGATTTTCGACGAATTTTTTAAGAATTTTCAAATTTTCAGATGGAAGGTTCCAGATAAGGTCAAAAACGACATACTCAGATCTTCACCGAACTTTGCATGGATACATTGGATGTCAAGACACGTGGAAAAAACATACAAAACATAGGATTGGGGACATCAAGATTTTGGACGAATTTTTTAAGAATTTTCAAATTTTCAGAAAGGATGTTCCATATAAGGTCAAAAACTACATACTCAGATCTTCACCAAACTTTGCAGGGATACATTGGATGTCAAGACACGTGGGAAAAACATACACAACAAGAGATTGGAGACATCAAGATTTTGGACGAATTTTTTAAGAATTTTCAAATTTTCAGATAGGAGGTTCCAGATAAGGTCAAAAACTACATACTCAGATCTTCACCAAACATTGCAGGGATACATTGGATGTCAAGACACGTGGGAAAAACGTACAAAACAAGAGATTGGAGACATCAAGATTTTGGACGAATTTTTTAAGAATTTTCAAATTTTCAGATAGGAGGTTCCAGATAAGGTCAAAAACTACATACTCAGATCTTCACCAAACTTTGCAGGGATACATTGGATGTCAAAACACGTGGAAAAAACGTACAAAACAAGAGATTGGGGTCAAGATTTTGAACGGATTTTTTAGGAATTTTCAAATTTTCAGATGGGAGGTTCCAGATAAGGTCAAAAACTACATACTCAGATCTTCACCAAACTTTGCAGGGATACATTGGATATCAAGACACGTGGAAAAAACGTATAAAACAAGAGATTGGAGACATCAAGATTTTGGACGAATTTTTTAAGAATTTTCAAATTTTCAGAAAGGATGTTCCAGATAAGGTCAAAAACGACATACTCAGATCTTCACCAAACTCTGCAGGGATACATTGGATGTCAAGACACGGGGAAAAAACATACAAAACATAGGATTGGGGACATCAAGATTTTGGTCAAATTTTTTAAAAATTTTCAAATTTTCAGATAGGGGGTTCCATATAAGGTCAAGAACTACATACTCAGATCTTCACCAAACTTTGCAGGGATACATTGGATCTCAAGACACGTGGAAAAAACGTACAAAACAAGAGATTGGAGACATCAAGATTTTGGACGAATTTTTGAGGAATTTTCAAATTTTCAGAAATGAGGTTCCAGATAAGGTCAAAAACTACATACTTAGATCTTCACCAAACCTTGCAGGGATACATTGGATGTCAGGACACGTGGAAAAAACGTACAAAACAAGAGATTGGAGACATCAAGATTTTGGACGAATTTTTTAAGAATTTTCAAATTTTCAGATAGGAGGTTCCAGATAAGGTCAAAAACTACATACTCAGATCTTCACCAAACTTTGCAGGGATACTTTGCATGTCAAGACACGTGGAAAAAACGTACAAAACAAGAGATTGGAGACATCAAGATTTTCGACGAATTTTTTAATAATTTTCAAATTTTCAGATGGGAGGTTCCAGATAAGGTCAAAAACGACATACTCAGATCTTCACCAAACTTTGCATGGATACATTGGATGTCAAGACACGTGGAAAAACATACAAAACATAGGATTGGTGACATGAAGATTTTGGACGAATTTTTTAAGAATTTTCAAATTTTCAGAAAGGAGGTACCATATAAGGTCAAAAACTACATACTCAGATCTTCACCAAACTTTGCAGGGATACATTGGATGTGAAGACACGTGGAAAAAACGTACAAAACAAGAGATTGGAGACATCAAGATTTTGGACGAATTTTTTAAGAATTTTCAAATTTTCAGAAAGGAGGTTCCATATAAGGTCAAAAACTACATACTCAGATCTTCACCAAACTTTGCAGGGATACATTGGATGTCAAGACACGTGGAAAAAACGTACAAAACAGAAGATTGGAGACATCAAGATTTTGGACGAATTTTTTAAGAATTTTCAAATTTTCAGATGGGAGGTTCCAGATAAGGTCAAAAACTACATACTCAGATCTTCACCAAACTTTGCAGGGATACATTGGATGTCAAGACACGTGGAAAAAACGTACAAAACAAGAGATTGGAGACATCAAGATTTTGGACGAATTTTTGAAGAATTTTCAAATTTTCAGATAGGAGGTTCCAGACAAAGTCAAAAACTACATACTCAGATCTTCACCAAACGTTGCAGGGATACTTTGCATGTCAAGACACGTGGAAAAAACGTACAAAACAAGAGATTGGAGACATCAAGGTTTTCGACGAATTTTTTAAGAATTTTCAAATTTTCAGATGGGAGGTTCCAGATAAGGTCAAAAACGACATACTCAGATCTTCACCAAACTTTGCAGGGATACATAGGATGTCAAGACACGTGGAAAAAACGTACAAAACAACAGATTGGGGACATCAAGATTTTGGACGAATTTTTTAAGAATTTTCAAATTTTCAGAAAGGAGGTTCCATATAAGGTCAAAAACTACATACTCAGATCTTCACCAAACTTTGCAGGGATACATTGGATGTCAAGACACGTGGAAAAAACGTACAAAACAAGAGATTGGAGACATCAAGATTTTCGACGAATTTTTTAAGAATTTTCAAATTTTCAGAAAGGATGTTCCAGATATGGTCAAAAACGACATACTCAGATCTTCACCAAACTTTGCAGGGATACATTGGAGGTCAAGACACGTGGAAAAAACGTACAAAACAAGAGATTGAAGACATCAAGATTTTGGACGAATTTTTTAAAAATTTTCAAATTTTCAGATAGGAGGTTCCAGATAAAGTCAAAAACTACATACTCAGATCTTCACCAAACTTTGCAGGGATACATTGGATGTCAAGACACGTGGAAAAAACATACAAAACATAGGATTGGGGATATCAAGATTTTGGTCAAATTTTTTAAGAATTTTCAAATTTTCAGATAGGTGGTTCCATATAAGGTCAAAAACTACATACTCAGATCTTCACCAAACATTGCAGGGATACATTGGATGTTAAGAAACGTGGAAAAAACGTACAAAACAAGAGATTGGAGACATCAAGATTTTGGACGAATTTTTGAAGAATTTTCAAATTTTCAGATAGGACGTTCCAGATAAGGTCAAAAACTACATACTCAGATATTCACCAAACGTTGCAGGGATACTTTGCATGTCAAGACACGTGGAAAAAACGTACAAAACAAGAGATTGGAGACATCAAGATTTTCGACGAATTTTTTAAGAATTTTCAAATTTTCAGATGGAAGGTTCCAGATAAGGTCAAAAACGACATACTCAGATCTTCACCAAACTTTGCATGGATACATTGGATGTCAAGACACGTGGAAAAAACATACAAAACATAGGATTGGGGACATCAAGATTTTGGACGAATTTTTTAAGAATTTTCAAATTTTCAGAAAGGATGTTCCATATAAGGTCAAAAACTACATACTCAGATCTTCACCAAACTTTGCAGGGATACATTGGATGTCAAGACACGTGGGAAAAACATACACAACAAGAGATTGGAGACATCAAGATTTTGGACGAATTTTTTAAGAATTTTCAAATTTTCAGATAGGAGGTTCCAGATAAGGTCAAAAACTACATACTCAGATCTTCACCAAACATTGCAGGGATACATTGGATGTCAAGACACGTGGGAAAAACGTACAAAACAAGAGATTGGAGACATCAAGATTTTGGACGAATTTTTTAAGAATTTTCAAATTTTCAGATAGGAGGTTCCAGATAAGGTCAAAAACTACATACTCAGATCTTCACCAAACTTTGCAGGGATACATTGGATGTCAAAACACGTGGAAAAAACGTACAAAACAAGAGATTGGGGTCATCAAGATTTTGAACGGATTTTTTAGGAATTTTCAAATTTTCAGATGGGAGGTTCCAGATAAAGTAAAAAACTACATACTCAGATCTTCACCAAACTTTGCAGGGATACATTGGATATCAAGACACGTGGAAAAAACGTATAAAACAAGAGATTGGAGACGTCAAGATTTTGGACGAATTTTTTAAGAATTTTCAAATTTTCAGAAAGGATGTTCCAGATAAGGTCAAAAACGACATACTCAGATCTTCACCAAACTCTGCAGGGATACATTGGATGTCAAGACACGTGGAAAAAACGTACAAAACATAGGATTGGGGACATCAAGATTTTGGTCAAATTTTTTAAGAATTTTCAAATTTTCAGATAGGGGGTTCCATATAAGGTCAAGAACTACATACTCAGATCTTCACCAAACTTTGCAGGGATACATTGGATCTCAAGACACGTGGAAAAAACGTACAAAACAAGAGATTGGAGACATCAAGATTTTGGACGAATTTTTGAGGAATTTTCAAATTTTCAGAAATGAGGTTCCAGATAAGGTCAAAAACTACATACTTAGATCTTCACCAAACCATGCAGGGATACATTGGATGTCAGGACACGTGGAAAAAACGTACAAAACAAGAGATTGGAGACATCAAGATTTTGGACGAATTTTTGAAGAATTTTCAAATTTTCAGATAGGAGGTTCCAGACAAGGTCAAAAACTACATACTCAGATCTTCACCAAACGTTGCAGGGATACTTTGCATGTCAAGACACGTGGAAAAAACGTACAAAACAAGAGATTGGAGACATCAAGATTTTCGACGAATTTTTTAAGAATTTTCAAATTTTCAGATGGGAGGTTCCAGATAAGGTCAAAAACGACATACTCAGATCTTCACCAAACTTTGCAGGGATACATAGGATGTCAAGACACGTGGAAAAAACGTACAAAACAAGAGATTGGGGACATCAAGATTTTGGACGAATTTTTTAAGAATTTTCAAATTTTCAGAAAGGAGGTTCCATATAAGGTCAAAAACTACATACTCAGATCTTCACCAAACTTTGCAGGGATACATTGGATGTCAAGACACGTGGAAAAAACGTACAAAACAAGAGATTGGAGACATCAAGATTTTCGACGAATTTTTTAAGAATTTTCAAATTTTCAGAAAGGATGTTCCAGATAAGGTCAAAAACGACATACTCAGATCTTCACCAAACTTTGCAGGGATACATTGGAGGTCAAGACACGTGGAAAAAACGTACAAAACAAGAGATAGAAGACATCAAGATTTTGGACGAATTTTTTAAAAATTTTCAAATTTTCAGATAGGAGGTTCCAGATAAGGTCAAAAACTACATACTCAGATCTTCACCAAACTTTGCAGGGATACATTGGATGTCAAGACACGTGGAAAAAACATACAAAACATTGGATTGGGGATATCAAGATTTTGGTCAAATTTTTTAAGAATTTTCAAATTTTCAGATAGGTGGTTCCATATAAGGTCAAAAACTACATACTCAGATCTTCACCAAACATTGCAGGGATACATTGGATGTCAAGAAACGTGGAAAAAACGTACAAAACAAGAGATTGGAGACATCAAGATTTTGGACGAATTTTTGAAGAATTTTCAAATTTTCAGATAGGACGTTCCAGATAAGGTCAAAAACTACATACTCAGATATTCACCAAACGTTGCAGGGATACTTTGCATGTCAAGACACGTGGAAAAAACGTACAAAACAAGAGATTGGAGACATCAAGATTTTCGACGAATTTTTTAAGAATTTTCAAATTTTCAGATGGGAGGTTCCAGATAAGGTCAAAAACTACATACTCAGATCTTCACCAAACTTTGCATGGATACATTGGATGTCAAGACACGTGGAAAAAACATACAAAACATAGGATTGGGGACATCAAGATTTTGGACGAATTTTTTAAGAATTTTCAAATTTTCAGAAAGGAGGTTCCATATAAGGTCAAAAACTACATACACAGATCTTCACCAAACTTTGCAGGGATATATTGGATGTCAAGAAACGTGGAAAAAACGTACAAAACAAGAGATTGGAGACATCGATTTTGGATGAATTTTTTAAGAATTTTCAAATTTTCAGAAAGGAGGCTCCATATAAAGTCAAAAACTACATACTCAGATCTTCACCAAACTTTGCAGGGATACATTGGATGTCAAGACACGTGGAAAAAACGTACAAAACAAGAGAGTGGAGACATCAAGATTTAGGACGAATATTTGAAGAATTTTCAAATTTTCAGAAAGGAGGTTCCAGATAAGGTCAAAAACTACATACTCAGATCTTCACCAAACTTTGCAGGGATACATTGGATGTCAAGACACGTGGAAAAAACGTACAAAACAAGAGATTGGTGTCATCAAGATTTTGGAAGGATTTTTTAGGAATTTTCAAATTTTCAGATGAGAGGTTCCAGATAAGGTCAAAAACTACATACTCAGATCTTCACCAAACTTTGCAGGGATACATTGGATGTGAAGACACGTGAAAAAAACGTACAAAACAAGAGATTGGAGACATCAAGATTTTGGACGAATTTTTTAAGAATTTTCAAATTTTCAGAAAGGATGTTCCAGATAAGGTCAAAAACGACATACTCAGATCTTCACCAAACTTTGCAGGGATACATTGGATGTCAAGACACGTGGAAAGAACATACAAAACATAGGATTGGGGACATCAAGATTTTGGTCAAATTTTTTAAGAATTTTCAAATTTTCAGATAGGAGGTTCCATATAAGGTCAAAAACTACATACTCAGATCTTCAACAAACATTGCAGGGATACATTGGATGTCAAGACACGTGGAAAAACGTACAAAACAAGAGATTGGAGACATCAAGATTTTGGACGAATTTTTTAAGAATTTTCAAATTTTCAGATAGGAGGTTCCAGATAAGGTCAAAAACTACATACTCAGATCTTCACCAAACTTTGCAGGGATACATTGGATGTCAAGACACGTGGGAAAAACATACAAAACATAGGATTGGGGACATCAAGATTTTGGTCAAATTTTTTAAGAATTTTCAAATTTTCAGATAGGAGGTTCCATATAAGGTCAAAAACTACATATTCAGATCTTCAACAAACATTGCAGGGATACATTGGATGTCAAGACACGTGGAAAAACGTACAAAACAAGAGATTGGAGACATCAAGATTTTGGACGAATTTTTGAAGAATTTTCAAATTTTCAGAAAGGAGGTTCCAGATAAGGTCAAAAACGACATACTCAGATCTTCACCAAACTTTGCAGGGATACATTGGATGTCAAGACACGTGGAAAAAACGTACAAAACAAGAGATTGGAGACATCAAGATTTTGGACGATTTTTTTAAGAATTTTCAAATTTTCAGATAGGAGGTTCCAGATAAGGTCAAAAACTACATACTCAGATCTTCACCAAACTTTGCAGGGATACATTGGATGTCAAAACACGTGGAAAAAACGTACAAAACAAGAGATTGGGGTCATCAAGATTTTGAACGGATTTGTTAGGAATTTTCAAATTTTCAGATGGGAGGTTCCAGATAAGGTCAAAAACTACATACTCAGATCTTCACCAAACTTTGCAGGGATACATTGGATATCAAGACACGTGGAAAAAACGTATAAAACAAGAGATTGGAGACGTCAAGATTTTGGACGAATTTTTTAAGAATTTTCAAATTTTCAGAAAGGATGTTCCAGATAAGGTCAAAAACGACATACTCAGATCTTCACCAAACTCTGCAGGGATACATTGGATGTCAAGACACGGGAAAAAAACATACAAAACATAGGATTGGGGACATCAAGGTTTTGGTCAAATTTTTTAAGAATTTTCAAATTTTCAGATAGGAGGTTCCATATAAGGTCAAGAACTACATACTCAGATCTTTACCAAACTTTGCAGGGATACATTGGATGTCAAGACACGTGGAAAAAACGTACAAAACAAGGGATTGGAGACATCAAGATTTTGGACGAATTTTTGAAGAATTTTCTAAAATTTCAGAAATGAGGTTCCAGATAAGGTTAAAAACTACATACTCAGATCTTCACCAAACTTTGCAGGGATACATTGGATGTCAGGACACGTGGAAAAAACGTACAAAACAAGAGATTGGAGACATCAAGATTTTGGACGAATTTTTTAAGAATTTTCAAATTTTCAGATGGGAGGTTCCAGATAAGGTCAAAAACTACATACTCAGATCTTCACCAAACTTTGCAGGGATACTTTGCATGTCAAGACACGTGGAAAAAACGTACAAAACAAGAGATTGGAGACATCAAGATTTTCGACGAATTTTTTAAGAATTTTCAAATTTTCAGATGGGAGGTTCCAGATAAGGTCAAAAACGACATACTCAGATCTTCACCAAACTTTGCATGGATACATTGGATGTCAAGACACGTGGAAAAAACATACAAAACATAGGATTGGTGACATGAAGATTTTGGACGAATTTTTTAAGAATTTTCAAATTTTCAGAAAGGAGGTACCATATAAGGTCAAAAACTACATACTCAGATCTTCACCAAACTTTGCAGGGATACATTGGATGTGAAGACACGTGGAAAAAACGTACAAAACAAGAGATTGGAGACATCAAGATTTTGGACGAATTTTTTAAGAATTTTCAAATTTTCAGAAAGGAGGTTCCATATAAGGTCAAAAACTACATACTCAGATCTTCACCAAACTTTGCAGGGATACATTGGATGTCAAGACACGTGGAAAAAACGTACAAAACAAGAGATTGGAGACATCAAGATTTTGGACGAATTTTTGAAGAATTTTCAAATTTTCAGATAGGAGGTTCCAGATAAGGTCAAAAACTACATACTCAGATCTTCACCAAACGTTGCAGGGATACTTTGCATGTCAAGACACGTGGAAAAAACGTACAAAACAAGAGATTGGAGACATCAAGATTTTCGACGAATTTTTTAAGAATTTTCAAATTTTCAGATGGGAGGTTCCAGATAAGGTCAAAAACGACATACTCAGATCTTCACCAAACTTTGCAGGGATACATTGGATGTCAAGACACGTGGAAAAAACGTACAAAACAAGAGATTGGGGACATCAAGATTTTGGACGAATTTTTTAAGAATTTTCAAATTTTCAGAAAGGATGTTCCAGATAAGGTCAAAAACGACATACTCAGATCTTCACCAAACTTTGCAGGGATACATTGGAGGTCAAGACACGTGGAAAAAACGTACAAAACAAGAGATTGAAGACATCAAGATTTTGGACGAATTTTTTAAAAATTTTCAAATTTTCGGATAGGAGGTTCCAGATAATTTCAAAAAATACATACTCAGATCTTCACCAAACTTTGCAGGGATACATTGGATGTCAAGACACGTGGAAAAAACATACAAAACATAGGATTGGCGATATCATGATTTTGGTCAAATTTTTTAAGAATTTTCAAATTTTCAGATAGGTGGTTCCATATAAGGTCAAAAACTACATACTCAGATCTTCACCAAACATTGCAGGGATACATTGGATGTCAAGAAACGTGGAAAAAACGTACAAAACAAGAGATTGGTGTCATCAAGATTTTGGAAGAATTTTTTAGGAATTTTCAAATTTTCAGATGAGAGTTTCCAGATAAGGTCAAAAACTACATACTCAGATCTTCACCAAACTTTGCAGGGATACATTGGATGTGAAGACACGTGAAAAAAACGTACAAAACAAGAGATTGGAGACATCAAGATTTTGGACGAATTTTTTAAGAATTTTCAAATTTTCAGAAAGGATGTTCCAGATAAGGTCAAAAACGACATTCTCAGATCTTCACCAAACTTTGCAGGGATACATTGGATGTCAAGACACGTGGAAAGAACATACAAAACATAGGATTGGGGACATCAAGATTTTGGTCAAATTTTTTAAGAATTTTCAAATTTTCAGATAGGAGGTTCCATATAAGGTCAAAAACTACATACTCAGATCTTCAACAAACATTGCAGGGATACATTGGATGTCAAGACACGTGGAAAAACGTACAAAACAAGAGATTGGAGACATCAAGATTTTGGACGAATTTTTTAAGAATTTTCAAATTTTCAGATAGGAGGTTCCAGATAAGGTCAAAAACTACATACTCAGATCTTCACCAAACTTTGCAGGGATACATTGGATGTCAAGACACGTGGGAAAAACATACAAAACATAGGATTGGGGACATCAAGATTTTGGTCAAATTTTTTAAGAATTTTCAAATTTTCAGATAGGAGGTTCCATATAAGGTCAAAAACTACATATTCAGATCTTCAACAAACATTGCAGGGATACATTGGATGTCAAGACACGTGGAAAAACGTACAAAACAAGAGATTGGAGACATCAAGATTTTGGACGAATTTTTGAAGAATTTTCAAATTTTCAGAAAGGAGGTTCCAGATAAGGTCAAAAACGACATACTCAGATCTTCACCAAACGTTGCAGGAATACATTGGATGTCAAGACACGTGGAAAAAACGTACAAAACAAGAGATTGGAGACATCAAGATTTTGGACGATTTTTTTAAGAATTTTCAAATTTTCAGATAGGAGGTTCCAGATAAGGTCAAAAACTACATACTCAGATCTTCACCAAACTTTGCAGGGATACATTGGATGTCAAAACACGTGGAAAAAACGTACAAAACAAGAGATTGGGGTCATCAAGATTTTGAACGGATTTGTTAGGAATTTTCAAATTTTCAGATGGGAGGTTCCAGATAAGGTCAAAAACTACATACTCAGATCTTCACCAAACTTTGCATGGATACATTGGATATCAAGACACGTGGAAAAAACGTATAAAACAAGAGATTGGAGACGTCAAGATTTTGGACGAATTTTTTAAGAATTTTCAAATTTTCAGAAAGGATGTTCCAGATAAGGTCAAAAACGACATACTCAGATCTTCACCAAACTCTGCAGGGATACATTGGATGTCAAGACACGGGAAAAAAACATACAAAACATAGGATTGGGGACATCAAGGTTTTGGTCAAATTTTTTAAGAATTTTCAAATTTTCAGATAGGAGGTTCCATATAAGGTCAAGAACTACATACTCAGATCTTTACCAAACTTTGCAGGGATACATTGGATGTCAAGACACGTGGAAAAAACGTACAAAACAAGAGATTGGAGACATCAAGATTTTGGACGAATTTTTGAAGAATTTTCTAAAATTTCAGAAATGAGGTTCCAGATAAGGTTAAAAACTACATACTCAGATCTTCACCAAACTTTGCAGGGATACATTGGATGTCAGGACACGTGGAAAAAACGTACAAAACAAGAGATTGGAGACATCAAGATTTTGGACGAATTTTTTAAGAATTTTCAAATTTTCAGATGGGAGGTTCCAGATAAGGTCAAAAACTACATACTCAGATCTTCACCAAACTTTGCAGGGATACTTTGCATGTCAAGACACGTGGAAAAAACGTACAAAACAAGAGATTGGAGACATCAAGATTTTCGACGAATTTTTTAAGAATTTTCAAATTTTCAGATGGGAGGTTCCAGATAAGGTCAAAAACGACATACTCAGATCTTCACCAAACTTTGCATGGATACATTGGATGTCAAGACACGTGGAAAAAACATACAAAACATAGGATTGGTGACATGAAGATTTTGGACGAATTTTTTAAGAATTTTCAAATTTTCAGAAAGGAGGTACCATATAAGGTCAAGAACTACATACTCAGATCTTCACCAAACTTTGCAGGGATACATTGGATGTGAAGACACGTGGAAAAAACGTACAAAACAAGAGATTGGAGACATCAAGATTTTGGACGAATTTTTTAAGAATTTTCAAATTTTCAGAAAGGAGGTTCCATATAAGGTCAAAAACTACATACTCAGATCTTCACCAAACTTTGCAGGGATACATTGGATGTCAAGACACGTGGAAAAAACGTACAAAACAAGAGATTGGAGACATCAAGATTTTGGACGAATTTTTGAAGAATTTTCAAATTTTCAGATAGGAGGTTCCAGATAAGGTCAAAAACTACATACTCAGATCTTCACCAAACGTTGCAGGGATACTTTGCATGTCAAGACACGTGGAAAAAACGTATAAAACAAGAGATTGGAGACATCAAGATTTTCGACGAATTTTTTAAGAATTTTCAAATTTTCAGATGGGAGGTTCCAGATAAGGTCAAAAACGACATACTCAGATCTTCACCAAACTTTGCAGGGATACATTGGATGTCAAGACACGTGGAAAAAACGTACAAAACAAGAGATTGGGGACATCAAGGTTTTGGACGAATTTTTTAAGAATTTTCAAATTTTCAGAAAGGATGTTCCAGATAAGGTCAAAAACGACATACTCAGATCTTCACCAAACTTTGCAGGGATACATTGGAGGTCAAGACACGTGGAAAAAACGTACAAAACAAGAGATTGAAGACATCAAGATTTTGGACGAATTTTTTAAAAATTTTCAAATTTTCGGATAGGAGGTTCCAGATAAGGTCAAAAAATACATACTCAGATCTTCACCAAACTTTGCAGGGATACATTGGATGTCAAGACACGTGGAAAAAACATACAAAACATAGGATTGGCGATATCATGATTTTGGTCAAATTTTTTAAGAATTTTCAAATTTTCAGATAGGTGGTTCCATATAAGGTCAAAAACTACATACTCAGATCTTCACCAAACATTGCAGGGATACATTGGATGTCAAGAAACGTGGAAAAAACGTACAAAACAAGAGATTGGTGTCATCAAGATTTTGGAAGAATTTTTTAGGAATTTTCAAATTTTCAGATGAGAGTTTCCAGATAAGGTCAAAAACTACATACTCAGATCTTCACCAAACTTTGCAGGGATACATTGAATGTGAAGACACGTGAAAAAAAACGTACAAAACAAGAGATTGGAGACATCAAGATTTTGGACGAATTTTTTAAGAATTTTCAAATTTTCAGAAAGGATGTTCCAGATAAGGTCAAAAACGACATACTCAGATCTTCACCAAACTTTGCAGGGATACATTGGATGTCAAGACACGTGGAAAGAACATACAAAACATAGGATTGGGGACATCAAGATTTTGGTCAAATTTTTTAAGAATTTTCAAATTTTCAGATAGGAGGTTCCATATAAGGTCAAAAACTACATACTCAGATCTTCAACAAACATTGCAGGGATACATTGGATGTCAAGACACTTGTAAAAACGTACAAAACAAGAGATTGGAGACATCAAGATTTTGGACGAATTTTTTAAGAATTTTCAAATTTTCAGATAGGATGTTCCAGATAAGGTCAAAAACTACATACTCAGATCTTCACCAAACTTTGCAGGGATACATTGGATGTCAAGACACGTGGGAAAAACATACAAAACATAGGATTGGGGACATCAAGATTTTGGTCAAATTTTTTAAGAATTTTCAAATTTTCAGATAGGAGGTTCCATATAAGGTCAAAAACTACATACTCAGATCTTCACCAAAGATTGCAGGGATACATTGGATGTCAAGACACGTGGAAAAAACGTACAAAACAAGAGATTGGAGACATCAAGATTTTGGACGAATTTTTTAAGAATTTTCAAATTTTCAGATGGGAGGTTCCAGATAAGGTCAAAAACTACATACTCAGATCTTCACCAAACTTTGCAGGGATACATTGGATGTCAAGACACGTGGAAAAAACGTACAAAACAAGAGATTGGAGACGTCAAGATTTTGGACGAATTTTTTAAGAATTTTCAAATTTTCAGAAAGGATGTTCCAGATAAGGTCAAAAACGACATACTCAGATCTTCACCAAACTTTGCAGGGATACATTGGATGTCAAGACACGTGGAAAAAACGTACAAAACAAGAGATTGGAGACATCAAGATTTTGGACGAATTTTTTAAGAATTTTCAAATTTTCAGAAAGGATGTTCCAGATAAGGTCAAAAACGACATACTCAGATCTTCACCAAACTTTGCAGGGATACATTGGATGTCAAGACACGTGGAAAAAACGTACAAAACAAGAGATTGGAGACATCAAGATTTTGGACGAATTTTTGAAGAATTTTCAAATTTTCAGATAGGAGGTTCCAGACAAAGTCAAAAACTACATACTCAGATCTTCACCAAACGTTGCAGGGATACTTTGCATGTCAAGACACGTGGAAAAAACGTACAAAACAAGAGATTGGAGACATCAAGATTTTCGACGAATTTTTTAAGAATTTTCAAATTTTCAGATGGGAGGTTCCAGATAAGGTCAAAAACGACATACTCAGATCTTCACCAAACTTTGCAGGGATACATAGGATGTCAAGACACGTGGAAAAAACGTACAAAACAAGAGATTGGGGACATCAAGATTTTGGACGAATTTTTTAAGAATTTTCAAATTTTCAGAAAGGAGGTTCCATATAAGGTCAAAAACTACATACTCAGATCTTCACCAAACTTTGCAGGGATACATTGGATGTCAAGACACGTGGAAAAAACGTACAAAACAAGAGATTGGAGACATCAAGATTTTCGACGAATTTTTTAAGAATTTTCAAATTTTCAGAAAGGATGTTCCAGATAAGGTCAAAAACGACATACTCAGATCTTCACCAAACTTTGCAGGGATACATTGGAGGTCAAGACACGTGGAAAAAACGTACAAAACAAGAGATTGAAGACATCAAGATTTTGGACGAATTTTTTAAAAATTTTCAAATTTTCAGATAGGAGGTTCCAGATAAGGTCAAAAACTACATACTCAGATCTTCACCAAACTTTGCAGGGATACATTGGATGTCAAGACACGTGGAAAAAACATACAAAACATAGGATTGGGGATATCAAGATTTTGGTCAAATTTTTTAAGAATTTTCAAATTTTCAGATAGGTGGTTCCATATAAGGTCAAAAACTACATACTCAGATCTTCACCAAACATTGCAGGGATACATTGTATGTCAAGAAACGTGGAAAAAACGTACAAAACAAGAGATTGGAGACATCAAGAAGCCACACAGTCTATTGAAAATATCTCTAAATTAGAGAGTTCTTTTCTCGAGATTAGGCACAGAAAAGATCACCGTAGCTTAAGTTTATCTATACCTTATGTAAAGCTTTTGGACGAATTTTTGAAGAATTTTCAAATTTTCAGATAGGACGTTCCAGATAAGGTCAAAAACTACATACTCAGATATTCACCAAACGTTGCAGGGATACTTTGCATGTCAAGACACGTGGAAAAAACGTACAAAACAAGAGATTGGAGACATCAAGATTTTGGACGAATTTTTGAAGAATTTTCAAATTTTCAGATAGGAGGTTCCAGACAAAGTCAAAAACTACATACTCAGATCTTCACCAAACGTTGCAGGGATACTTTGCATGTCAAGACACGTGGAAAAAACGTACAAAACAAGAGATTGGAGACATCAAGATTTTCGACGAATTTTTTAAGAATTTTCAAATTTTCAGATGGGAGGTTCCAGATAAGGTCAAAAACGACATAGTCAGATCTTCACCAAACTTTGCAGGGATACATAGGATGTCAAGACACGTGGAAAAAACGTACAAAACAAGAGATTGGGGACATCAAGATTTTGGACGAATTTTTTAAGAATTTTCAAATTTTCAGAAAGGAGGTTCCATATAAGGTCAAAAACTACATACTCAGATCTTCACCAAACTTTGCAGGGATACATTGGATGTCAACACACGTGGAAAAAACGTACAAAACAAGAGATTGGAGACATCAAGATTTTCGACGAATTTTTTAAGAATTTTCAAATTTTCAGAAAGGATGTTCCAGATAAGGTCAAAAACGACATACTCAGATCTTCACCAAATTTGCAGGGATACATTGGAGGTCAAGACACGTGGAAAAAACGTACAAAACAAGAGATTGGAGACATCAAGATTTTGGACGAATTTTTGAAGAATTTTCAAATTTTCAGATAGGACGTTCCAGATAAGGTCAAAAACTACATACTCAGATATTCACCAAACGTTGCAGGGATACTTTGCATGTCAAGACACGTGGAAAAAACGTACAAAACATAGGATTGGGGATATCAAGATTTTGGACAAATTTTTTAAGAATTTTCAAATTTTCAGATAGGTGGTTCCATATAAGGTCAAAAACTACATACTCAGATCTTCACCAAACTTTGCAGGGATACATTGGATGTCAAGAAACGTGGAAAAAACGTACAAAACAAGAGATTGGAGACATCAAGATTTTGGACGAATTTTTGAAGAATTTTCAAATTTTCAGATAGGACGTTCCAGATAAGGTCAAAAACTACATACTCAGATATTCACCAAACGTTGCAGGGATACTTTGCATGTCAAGACACGTGGAAAAAACGTACAAAACAAGAGATTGGAGACATCAAGATTTTCGACGAATTTTTTAAGAATTTTCAAATTTTCAGATGGGAGGTTCCAGATAAGGTCAAAAACGACATACTCAGATCTTCACCAAACTTTGCAGGGATACATAGGATGTCAAGACACGTGGAAAAAACGTACAAAACAAGAGATTGGGGACATCAAGATTTTGGACGAATTTTTTAAGAATTTTCAAATTTTCAGAAAGGAGGTTCGATATAAGGTCAAAAACTACATACTCAGATCTTCACCAAACTTTGCAGGGATACATTGGATGTCAAGACACGTGGAAAAAACGTACAAAACAAGAGATTGGAGACATCAAGATTTTCGACGAATTTTTTAAAAATTTTCAAATTTTCAGATGGGAGGTTCCAGATAAGGTCAAAAACGACATACTCAGATCTTCACCAAACTTTGCAGGGATACATAGGATGTCAAGACACGTGGAAAAAACGTACAAAACAAGAGATTGGGGACATCAAGATTTTGGACGAATTTTTTAAGAATTTTCAAATTTTCAGAAAGGAGGTTCCATATAAGGTCAAAAACTACATACTCAGATCTTCACCAAACTTTGCAGGGATACATTGGATGTCAAGACACGTGGAAAAAACGTACAAAACAAGAGATTGGAGACATCAAGATTTTCGACGAATTTTTTAAGAATTTTCAAATTTTCAGAAAGGATGTTCCAGATAAGGTCAAAAACGACATACTCAGATCTTCACCAAACTTTGCAGGGATACATTGGAGGTCAAGACACGTGGAAAAAACATACAAAACATAGGATTGGGGATATCAAGATTTTGGTCAAATTTTTTAAGAATTTTCAAATTTTCAGAAAGGAGGTTCGATATAAGGTCAAAAACTACATACTCAGATCTTCACCAAACTTTGCAGGGATACATTGGATGTCAAGACACGTGGAAAAAACGTACAAAACAAGAGATTGAAGACATCAAGATTTTGGACGAATTTTTTAAAAATTTTCAAATTTTCAGATAGGAGGTTCCAGATAAGGTCAAAAACTACATACTCAGATCTTCACCAAACTTTGCAGGGATACATTGGATGTCAAGACACGTGGAAAAAACATACAAAACATAGGATTGGGGATATCAAGATTTTGGTCAAATTTTTTAAGAATTTTCAAATTTTCAGATAGGTGGTTCCATATAAGGTCAAAAACTACATACTCAGATCTTCACCAAACATTGCAGGGATTCATTGGATGTCAAGAAACGTGGAAAAAACGTACAAAACAAGAGATTGGAGACATCAAGATTTTGGACGAATTTTTGAAGAATTTTCAAATTTTCAGATAGGACGTTCCAGATAAGGTCAAAAACTACATACTCAGATATTCACCAAACGTTGCAGGGATACTTTGCATGTCAAGACACGTGGAAAAAACGTACAAAACAAGAGATTGGAGACATCAAGATTTTGGACGAATTTTTGAAGAATTTTCAAATTTTCAGATAGGAGGTTCCAGACAAAGTCAAAAACTACATACTCAGATCTTCACCAAACGTTGCAGGGATACTTTGCATGTCAAGACACGTGGAAAAAACGTACAAAACAAGAGATTGGAGACATCAAGATTTTCGACGAATTTTTTAAGAATTTTCAAATTTTCAGATGGGAGGTTCCAGATAAGGTCAAAAACGACATACTCAGATCTTCACCAAACTTTGCAGGGATACATAGGATGTCAAGACACGTGGAAAAAACGTACAAAACAAGAGATTGGGGACATCAAGATTTTGGACGAATTTTTTAAGAATTTTCAAATTTTCAGAAAGGAGGTTCCATATAAGGTCAAAAACTACATACTCAGATCTTCACCAAACTTTGCAGGGATACATTGGATGTCAACACACGTGGAAAAAACGTACAAAACAAGAGATTGGAGACATCAAGATTTTCGACGAATTTTTTAAGAATTTTCAAATTTTCAGAAAGGATGTTCCAGATAAGGTCAAAAACGACATACTCAGATCTTCACCAAACTTTGCAGGGATACATTGGAGGTCAAGACACGTGGAAAAAACGTACAAAACAAGAGATTGAAGACATCAGATTTTGGACGAATTTTTTAAAAATTTTCAAATTTTCAGATAGGAGGTTCCAGATAAGGTCAAAAACTACATACTCAGATCTTCACCAAACTTTGCAGGGATACATTGGATGTCAAGACACGTGGAAAAAACATACAAAACATAGGATTGGGGATATCAAGATTTTGGTCAAATTTTTTAAGAATTTTCAAATTTTCAGATAGGTGTTTCCATATAAGGTCAAAAACTACATACTCAGATCTTCACCAAACATTAAAGGGATACATTGGATGTCAAGAAACGTGGAAAAAAACGTACAAAACAAGAGATTGGAGACATCAAGATTTTGGACGAATTTTTGAAGAATTTTCAAATTTTCAGATAGGACGTTCCAGATAAGGTCAAAAACTACATACTCAGATATTCACCAAACGTTGCAGGATACTTTGCATGTCAAGACACGTGGAAAAAACGTACAAAACAAGAGATTGGAGACATCAAGATTTTCGACGAATTTTTAAGAATTTTCAAATTTTCAGATGGGAGGTTCCAGATAAGGTCAAAAACGACATACTCAGATCTTCACCAAACTTTGCATGGATACATTGGATGTCAAGACACGTGGAAAAAACATACAAAACATAGGATTGGGGACATCAAGATTTTGGACGAATTTTTTAAGAATTTTCAAATTTTCAGAAAGGAGGTACCATATAAGGTCAAAAACTACATACTCAGATCTTCACCAAACTTTGCAGGGATACATTGGAGGTCAAGACACGTGGAAAAAACGTACAAAACAAGAGATGGAAGACATCAAGATTTTGGACGAATTTTTGAAGAATTTTCAAATTTTCAGATAGGACGTTCCAGATAAGGTCAAAAACTACATACTCAGATATTCACCAAACGTTGCAGGGATACATTGGATGTATCTCTTGTTTTGTACGTTTTTTCCACGTGTCCTGACATCCAATGTATCCCTGCAAGGTTTGGTGAAGATCTAAGTATGTAGTTTTTGACCTAATCTGGAACCTCATTTCTGAAAATTTGAAAATTCCTCAAAAATTCGTCCAAAATCTTGATGTCTCCAGTCTCTTGTTTTGTACGTTTTTTCCACGTGTCTTGAGATCCAATGTATCCCTGCAAAGTTTGGTGAAGATCTGAGTATGTAGTTCTTGACCTTATATGGAACCCCCTATCTGAAAATTTGAAAATTCTTAAAAAATTTGACCAAAATCTTGATGTCCCCAATCCTATGTTTTGTATGTTTTTTCCCCGTGTCTTGACATCCAATGTATCCCTGCAGAGTTTGGTGAAGATCTGAGTATGTCGTTTTAGACCTTATCTGGAACATCCTTTCTGAAAATTTGAAAATTCTTAAAAAATTCGTCCAAAATCTTGACGTCTCCAATCTCTTGTTTTATACGTTTTTTCCACGTGTCTTGATATCCAATGTATCCCTGCAAAGTTTGGTGAAGATCTGAGTATGTAGTTTTTGACCTTATCTGGAACCTCCCATCTGAAAATTTGAAAATTCCTAAAAAATCCGTTCAAAATCTTGATGACCCAATCTCTTGTTTTGTACGTTTTTTCCACGTGTTTTGACATCCAATGTATCCCTGCAAAGTTTGGTGAAGATCTGAGTATGTAGTTTTTGACCTTATCTGGAACCTCCTATCTGAAAATTTGAAAATTCTTAAAAAATTCGTCCAAAATCTTGATGTCTCCAATCTCTTGTTTTGTACGTTTTTTCCACGTGTCCTGACATCCAATGTATCCCTGCAAGGTTTGGTGAAGATCTAAGTATGTAGTTTTTGACCTAATCTGGAACCTCATTTCTGAAAATTTGAAAATTCCTCAAAAATTCGTCCAAAATCTTGATGTCTCCAGTCTCTTGTTTTGTACGTTTTTTCCACGTGTCTTGAGATCCAATGTATCCCTGCAAAGTTTGGTGAAGATCTGAGTATGTAGTTTTTGACCTTATCTGGAACCTCCTATCTGAAAATTTGAAAATTCTTAAAAAATTCGTCCAAAATCTTGATGTCTCCAATCTCTTGTTGTGTACGTTTTTTCCACGTGTCTTGACATCCAATGTATCCCTGCAAAGTTTGGTGAAGATCTGAGTATGTCGTTTTTGACCTTATCTGGAACATCCTTTCTGAAAATTTGAAAATTCTTAAAAAATTCGTCCAAAATCTTGATGTCCCCAATCCTATGTTTTGTATGTTTTTCCCACGTGTCTTGACATCCAATGTATCCCTGCAAAGTTTGGTGAAGATCTGAGTATGTAGTTTTTGACCTTATCTGGAACCTCCTATCTGAAAATTTGAAAATTCTTAAAAAATTCGTCCAAAATCTTGATGTCTCCAATCTCTTGTTTTGTACGTTTTTCCACGTGTCTTGACATCCAATGTATCCCTGCAATGTTTGTTGAAGATCTGAGTATGTAGTTTTTGACCTTATATGGAACCTCCTATCTGAAAATTTGAAAATTCTTAAAAAATTTGACCAAAATCTTGATGTCCCCAATCCTATGTTTTGTATGTTCTTTCCACGTGTCTTGACATCCAATGTATCCCTGCAAAGTTTGGTGAAGATCTGAGTATGTCGTTTTTGACCTTATCTGGAACATCCTTTCTGAAAATTTGAAAATTCTTAAAAAATTCGTCCAAAATCTTGATGTCTCCAATCTCTTGTTTTGTACGTTTTTTTCACGTGTCTTTACATCCAATGTATCCCTGCAAAGTTTGGTGAAGATCTGAGTATGTAGTTTTTGACCTTATCTGGAACCTCTCATCTGAAAATTTGAAAATTCCTAAAAAATCCGTCCAAAATCTTGATGACACCAATCTCTTGTTTTGTACGTTTTTTCCACGTGTCTTGACATCCAATGTATCCCTGCAAAGTTTGGTGAAGATCTGAGTATGTAGTTTTTGACCTTATATGGAGCCTCCTTTCTGAAAATTTGAAAATTCTTAAAAAAATCATCCAAAATCTTGATGTCTCCAATCTCTTGTTTTGTACGTTTTTTCCACGTTTCTTGACATCCAATGTATCCCTGCAAAGTTTGGTGAAGATCTGAGTATGTAGTTTTTGACCTTATATGGAACCTCCTTTCTGAAAATTTGAAAATTCTTAAAAAATTCGTCTAAAATCTTGATGTCCCCAATCCTATGTTTTGTATGTTTTTTCCACGTGTCTTGACATCCAATGTATCCATGCAAAGTTTGGTTAAGATCTGAGTATGTCGTTTTTGACCTTATCTGGAACCTCCCATCTGAAAATTTGAAAATTCTTAAAAAATTCGTCCAAAATCTTGATGTCTCCAATCTCTTGTTTTGTACGTTTTTTCCACGTGTCTTGACATCCAATGTATCCCTGCAAAGTTTGGTGAAGATCTGAGTATGTAGTTTTTGACCTTATATGGAACCTCCTTTCTGAAAATTTGAAAATTCTTAAAAAATTCGTCCAAAATCTTGATGTCCCCAATATCTTGTTTTGTACGTTTTTTCCACGTGTCTTGACATCCAATGTATCCCTGCAAAGTTTGGTGAAGATCTGAGTATGTCGTTTTTGACCTTATCTGGAACCTCCCATCTTAAAATTTGAAAATTCTTAAAAAATTCGTCGAAAATCTTGATGTCTCCAATCTCTTGTTTTGTACGTTTTTTCCACGTGTCTTGACATGCAAAGTATCCCTGCAACGTTTGGTGAAGATCTGAGTATGTAGTTTTTGACCTTATCTGGAACCTCCTATCTGAAAATTTGAAAATTCTTCAAAAATTCGTCCAAAATCTTGATGTCTCCAATCCTATGTTTTGTATGTTTTTCCACGTTTCTTGACATCCAATGTATCCCTGCAATGTTTGGTGAAGATCTGAGTATGTAGTTTTTGACCTTATATGGAACCACCTATCTGAAAATTTGAAAATTCTTAAAAAAATTGACCAAAATCTTGATATCCCCAATCCTATGTTTTGTATGTTTTTTCCACGTGTCTTGACATCCAATGTATCCCTGCAAAGTGTGGTGAAGATCTGAGTATGTAGTTTTTGACCTTATATGGAACCTCCTATCTGAAAATTTGAAAATTTTTAAAAAATTCGTCCAAAATCTTGATGTCTTCCATCTCTTGTTTTGTACGTTTTTTCCACGTGTCTTGACCTCCAATGTATCCCTGCAAAGTTTGGTGAAGATCTGAGTATGTAGTTTTTGACCTTATATGGAACCTCCTTTCTGAAAATTTGAAAATTCTTAAAAAATTCGTCCAAAATCTTGATGTCCCCAATCCTATGTTTTGTATGTTTTTTCCACGTGTCTTGACATCCAATGTATCCATGCAAAGTTTGGTGAAGATCTGAGTATGTCGTTTTTGACCTTATCTGGAACCTCCCATTTGAAAATTTGAAAATTCTTAAAAAATTCGTCGAAAATCTTGATGTCTCCAATCTCTTGTTTTGTACGTTTTTTCCACGTTTCTTGACATCCAATGTATCCCTGCAATGTTTGGTGAAGATCTGAGTATGTAGTTTTTGACCTTATCTGGAACGTCCTATCTGAAAATTTGAAAATTCTTCAAAAATTCGTCCAAAATCTTGATGTCTCCAATCTCTTGTTTTGTACGTTTTTTCCACGTTTCTTGACATCCAATGTATCCCTGCAATGTTTGGTGAAGATCTGAGTATGTAGTTTTTGACCTTATATGGAACCACCTATCTGAAAATTTGAAAATTTTAAAAAATTTGACCAAAATCTTGATATCCCCAATCCTATGTTTTGTATGTTTTTTCCACGTGTCTTGACATCCAATGTATCCCTGCAAAGTTTGGTGAAGATCTGAGTATGTAGTTTTTGACCTTATCTGGAACCTCCTATCTGAAAATTTGAAAATTTTTAAAAAATTCGTCCAAAATCTTGATGTCTTCAATCTCTTGTTTTGTACGTTTTTTCCACGTGTCTTGACCTCCAATGTATCCCTGCAAAGTTTGGTGAAGATCTGAGTATGTCGTTTTTGACCTTATCTGGAACATCCTTTCTGAAAATTTGAAAATTCTTAAAAAATTCGTCGAAAATCTTGATGTCTCCAATCTCTTGTTTTGTACGTTTTTTCCACGTGTCTTGACATCCAATGTATCCCTGCAAAGTTTGGTGAAGATCTGAGTATGTAGTTTTTGACCTTATATGGAACCTCCTTTCTGAAAATTTGAAAATTCTTAAAAAATTCGTCCAAAATCTTGATGTCTCCAATCTCTTGTTTTGTACGTTTTTTCCACGTGTCTTGACATCCTATGTATCCCTGCAAAGTTTGGTGAAGATCTGAGTATGTCGTTTTTGACCTTATCTGGAACCTCCCATCTGAAAATTTGAAAATTCTTAAAAAATTCGTCGAAAATCTTGATGTCTCCAATCTCTTGTTTTGTACGTTTTTTCCACGTGTCTTGACATGCAAAGTATCCCTGCAACGTTTGGTGAAGATCTGAGTATGTAGTTTTTGACTTTGTCTGGAGCCTCCTATCTGAAAATTTGAAAATTCTTCAAAAATTCGTCCAAAATCTTGATGTCTCCAATCTCTTGTTTTGTACGTTTTTTCCACGTGTCTTGACATGCAAAGTATCCCTGCAACGTTTGGTGAATATCTGAATATGTAGTTTTTGACCTTATCTGGAACCTCCTATCTGAAAATTTGAAAATTCTTCAAAAATTCGTCCAAAATCTTGATGTCTCCAATCTCTTGTTTTGTACGTTTTTTCCACGTTTCTTGACATCCAATGTATCCCTGCAATGTTTGGTGAAGATCTGAGTATGTAGTTTTTGACCTTATATGGAACCACCTATCTGAAAATTTGAAAATTCTTAAAAAATTTGACCAAAATCTTGATATCCCCAATCCTATGTTTTGTATGTTTTTTCCACGTTTCTTGACATCCAATGTATCCCTGCAATGTTTGGTGAAGATCTGAGTATGTAGTTTGTGACCTTATATGGAACCACCTATCTGAAAATTTGAAAATTCTTAAAAAATTCGTCGAAAATCTTGATGTCTCCAATCTCTTGTTTTGTACGTTTTTTCCACGTGTCTTGACATCCAATGTATCCCTGCAAAGTTTGGTGAAGATCTGAGTATGTAGTTTTTGACCTTATATGGAACCTCCTTTCTGAAAATTTGAAAATTCTTAAAAAATTCGTCCAAAATCTTGATGTCCCCAATCTCTTGTTTTGTACGTTTTTTCCACGTGTCTTGACATCCTATGTATCCCTGCAAAGTTTGGTGAAGATCTGAGTATGTCGTTTTTGACCTTATCTGGAACCTCCCATCTGAAAATTTGAAAATTCTTAAAAAATTCGTCGAAAATCTTGATGTCTCCAATCTCTTGTTTTGTACGTTTTTTCCACGTGTCTTGACATGCAAAGTATCCCTGCAACGTTAGGTGAAGATCTGAGTATGTAGTTTTTGACTTTGTCTGGAACCTCCTATCTGAAAATTTGAAAATTCTTCAAAAATTCGTCCAAAATCTTGATGTCTCCAATCTCTTGTTTTGTACGTTTTTTCCACGTGTCTTGACATGCAAAGTATCCCTGCAACGTTTGGTGAATATCTGAGTATGTAGTTTTTGACCTTATCTGGAACGTCCTATCTGAAAATTTGAAAATTCTTCAAAAATTCGTCCAAAATCTTGATGTCTTCCATCTCTTGTTTTGTACGTTTTTTCCACGTGTCTTGACCTCCAATGTATCCCTGCAAAGTTTGGTGAAGATCTGAGTATGTAGTTTTTGACCTTATATGGAACCTCCTTTCTGAAAATTTGAAAATTCTTAAAAAAATCGTCCAAAATCTTGATGTCCCCAATCCTATGTTTTGTATGTTTTTTCCACGTGTCTTGACATCCAATGTATCCATGCAAAGTTTGGTGAAGATCTGAGTATGTCGATTTTGACCTTATCTGGAACCTCCCATCTGAAAATTTGAAAATTCTTAAAAAATTCGTCGAAAATCTTGATGTCTCCAATCTCTTGTTTTGTACGTTTTTTCCACGTGTCTTGACATGCAAAGTATCCCTGCAACGTTTGGTGAATATCTGAGTATGTAGTTTTTGACCTTATCTGGAACGTCCTATCTCAAAATTTGAAAATTCTTCAAAAATTCGTCCAAAATCTTGATGTCTCCAATCTCTTGTTTTGTACGTTTTTTCCACGTTTCTTGACATCCAATGTATCCCTGCAATGTTTGGTGAAGATCTGAGTATGTAGTTTTTGACCTTATATGGAACCACCTATCTGAAAATTTGAAAATTCTTAAAAAATTTGACCAAAATCTTGATATCCCCAATCCTATGTTTTGTATGTTTTTTCCACGTGTCTTGACATCCAATGTATCCCTGCAAAGTTTGGTGAAGATCTGAGTATGTAGTTTTTGACCTTATCTGGAACCTCCTATCTGAAAATTTGAAAATTTTTAAAAAATTCGTCCAAAATCTTGATGTCTTCAATCTCTTGTTTTGTACGTTTTTTCCACGTGTCTTGACCTCCAATGTATCCCTGCAAAGTTTGGTGAAGATCTGAGTATGTCGTTTTTGACCTTATCTGGAACATCCTTTCTGAAAATTTGAAAATTCTTAAAAAATTCGTCGAAAATCTTGATGTCTCCAATCTCTTGTTTTGTACGTTTTTTCCACGTGTGTTGACATCCAATGTATCCCTGCAAAGTTTGGTGAAGATCTGAGTATGTAGTTTTTGACCTTACATGGAACCTCCTTTCTGAAAATTTGAAAATTCTTAAAAAATTCGTCCAAAATCTTGATGTCCCCAATCTCTTGTTTTGTACGTTTTTTCCACGTGTCTTGACATCCTATGTATCCCTGCAAAGTTTGGTGAAGATCTGAGTATGTCGTTTTTGACCTTATCTGGAACCTCCCATCTGAAAATTTGAAAATTCTTAAAAAATTCGTCGAAAATCTTGATGTCTCCAATCTCTTGTTTTGTACGTTTTTTCCACGTGTCTTGACATGCAAAGTATCCCTGCAACGTTTGGTGAAGATCTGAGTATGTAGTTTTTGACTTTGTCTGGAACCTCCTATCTGAAAATTTGAAAATTCTTCAAAAATTCGTCCAAAATCTTGATGTCTCCAATCTCTTGTTTTGTACGTTTTTTCCACGTGTCTTGACATGCAAAGTATCCCTGCAACGTTTGGTGAATATCTGAGTATGTAGTTTTTGACCTTATCTGGAACGTCCTATCTGAAAATTTGAAAATTCTTCAAAAATTCGTCCAAAATCTTGATGTCTCCAATCTCTTGTTTTGTACGTTTTTTCCACGTTTCTTGACATCCAATGTATCCCTGCAATGTTTGGTGAAGATCTGAGTATGTAGTTTTTGACCTTATATGGAACCACCTATCTGAAAATTTGAAAATTCTTAAAAAATTTGACCAAAATCTTGATATCCCCAATCCTATGTTTTGTATGTTTTTTCCACGTGTCTTGACATCCAATGTATCCCTGCAAAGTTTGGTGAAGATCTGAGTATGTAGTTTTTGACCTTATCTGGAACCTCCTATCTGAAAATTTGAAAATTTTTAAAAAATTCGTCCAAAATCTTGATGTCTTCAATCTCTTGTTTTGTACGTTTTTTCCACGTGTCTTGACCTCCAATGTATCCCTGCAAAGTTTGGTGAAGATCTGAGTATGTCGTTTTTGACCTTATCTGGAACATCCTTTCTGAAAATTTGAAAATTCTTAAAAAATTCGTCCAAAATCTTGATGTCCCCAATCTCTTGTTTTGTACGTTTTTTCCACGTGTCTTGACATCCTATGTATCCCTGCAAAGTTTGGTGAAGATCTGAGTATGTCGTTTTTGACCTTATCTGGAACCTCCCATCTGAAAATTTGAAAATTCTTAAAAAATTCGTCGAAAATCTTGATGTCTCCAATCTCTTGTTTTGTACGTTTTTTCCACGTGTCTTGACATGCAAAGTATCCCTGCAACGTTTGGTGAAGATCTGAGTATGTAGTTTTTGACTTTGTCTGGAACCTCCTATCTGAAAATTTGAAAATTCTTCAAAAATTCGTCCAAAATCTTGATGTCTCCAATCTCTTGTTTTGTACGTTTTTTCCACGTGTCTTGACATCCAATGTATCCCTGCAAAGTTTGGTGAAGATCTGAGTATGTCGTTTTTGACCTTATCTGGAACATCCTTTCTGAAAATTTGAAAATTCTTAAAAAATTCGTCCAAAATCTTGATGTCTCCAATCTCTTGTTTTGTACGTTTTTTCCACGTGTCTTGACATCCAATGTATCCCTGCAAAGTTTGGTGAAGATCTGAGTATGTCGTTTTTGACCTTATCTGGAACATCCTTTCTGAAAATTTGAAAATTCTTAAAAAATTCGTCCAAAATCTTGACGTCTCCAATCTCTTGTTTTGTACGTTTTTTCCACGTGTCTTGACATCCAATGTATCCCTGCAAAGTTTGGTGAAGATCTGAGTATGTAGTTTTTGACCTTATCTGGAACCTCCCATCTGAAAATTTGAAAATTCTTAAAAAATTCGTCCAAAATCTTGATGTCTCCAATCTCTTGTTTTGTACGTTTTTTCCACGTGTCTTGACATCCAATGTATCCCTGCAAAGTTTGGTGAAGATCTGAGTATGTAGTTTTTGACCTTATCTGGAACCTCCCATCTGAAAATTTGAAAATTCTTAAAAAATTCGTCGAAAATCTTGATGTCTCCAATCTCTTGTTTTGTACGTTTTTTCCACGTGTCCTGACATCCAATGTATCCCTGCAAGGTTTGGTGAAGATCTAAGTATGTAGTTTTTGACCTAATCTGGAACCTCATTTCTGAAAATTTGAAAATTCCTCAAAAATTCGTCCAAAATCTTGATGTCTCCAATCTCTTGTTTTGTACGTTTTTTCCACGTGTCTTGAGATCCAATGTATCCCTGCAAAGTTTGGTGAAGATCTGAGTATGTAGTTCTTGACCTTATATGGAACCCCCTACCTGAAAATTTGAAAATTCTTAAAAAATTTGACCAAAATCTTGATGTCCCCAATCCTATGTTTTGTATGTTTTTTCCCCGTGTCTTGACATCCAATGTATCCCTGCAGAATTTGGTGAAGATCTGAGTATGTCGTTTTAGACCTTATCTGGAACATCCTTTCTGAAAATTTGAAAATTCTTAAAAAATTCGTCCAAAATCTTGACGTCTCCAATCTCTTGTTTTATACGTTTTTTCCACGTGTCTTGATATCCAATGTATCCCTGCAAAGTTTGGTGAAGATCTGAGTATGTAGTTTTTGACCTTATCTGGAACCTCCCATCTGAAAATTTGAAAATTCCTAAAAAATCCGTTCAAAATCTTGATGACCCCAATCTCTTGTTTTGTACGTTTTTTCCACGTGTTTTGACATCCAATGTATCCCTGCAAAGTTTGGTGAAGATCTGAGTATGTAGTTTTTGACCTTATCTGGAACCTCCTATCTGAAAATTTGAAAATTCTTAAAAAATTCGTCCAAAATCTTGATGTCTCCAATCTCTTGTTTTGTACGTTTTTCCCACGTGTCTTGACATCCAATGTATCCCTGCAATGTTTGGTGAAGATCTGAGTATGTAGTTTTTGACCTTATCTGGAACCTCCTATCTGAAAATTTGAAAATTCTTAAAAAATTCGTCCAAAATCTTGATGTCTCCAATCTCTTGTTGTGTACGTTTTTTCCACGTGTCTTGACATCCAATGTATCCCTGCAAAGTTTGGTGAAGATCTGAGTATGTCGTTTTTGACCTTATCTGGAACATCCTTTCTGAAAATTTGAAAATTCTTAAAAAATTCGTCCAAAATCTTGATGTCCCCAATCCTATGTTTTGTATGTTTTTCCCACGTGTCTTGACATCCAATGTGTCCCTGCAAAGTTTGGTGAAGATCTGAGTATGTAGTTTTTGACCTTATCTGGAACCTCCTATCTGAAAATTTGAAAATTCTTAAAAAATTCGTCCAAAATCTTGATGTCTCCAATCTCTTGTTTTGTACGTTTTTCCACGTGTCTTGACATCCAATGTATCCCTGCAATGTTTGTTGAAGATCTGAGTATGTAGTTTTTGACCTTATATGGAACCTCCTATCTGAAAATTTGAAAATTCTTAAAAAATTTGACCAAAATCTTGATGTCCCCAATCCTATGTTTTGTATGTTCTTTCCACGTGTCTTGACATCCAATGTATCCCTGCAAAGTTTGGTGAAGATCTGAGTATGTCGTTTTTGACCTTATCTGGAACATCCTTTCTGAAAATTTGAAAATTCTTAAAAAATTCGTCCAAAATCTTGATGTCTCCAATCTCTTGTTTTGTACGTTTTTTTCACGTGTCTTTACATCCAATGTATCCCTGCAAAGTTTGGTGAAGATCTGAGTATGTAGTTTTTGACCTTATCTGGAACCTCTCATCTGAAAATTTGAAAATTCCTAAAAAATCCGTCCAAAATCTTGATGACACCAATCTCTTGTTTTGTACGTTTTTTCCACGTGTCTTGACATCCAATGTATCCCTGCAAAGTTTGGTGAAGATCTGAGTATGTAGTTTTTGACCTTATATGGAGCCTCCTTTCTGAAAATTTGAAAATTCTTAAAAAAATCATCCAAAATCTTGATGTCTCCAATCTCTTGTTTTGTACGTTTTTTCCACGTTTCTTGACATCCAATGTATCCCTGCAAAGTTTGGTGAAGATCTGAGTATGTAGTTTTTGACCTTATATGGAACCTCCTTTCTGAAAATTTGAAAATTCTTAAAAAATTCGTCTAAAATCTTGATGTCCCCAATCCTATGTTTTGTATGTTTTTTCAACGTGTCTTGACATCCAATGTATCCATGCAAAGTTTGGTTACGATCTGAGTATGTCGTTTTTGACCTTATCTGGAACCTCCCATCTGAAAATTTGAAAATTCTTAAAAAATTCGTCCAAAATCTTGATGTCTCCAATCTCTTGTTTTGTACGTTTTTTCCACGTGTCTTGACATCCAATGTATCCCTGCAAAGTTTGGTGAAGATCTGAGTATGTAGTTTTTGACCTTATATGGAACCTCCTTTCTGAAAATTTGAAAATTCTTAAAAAATTCGTCCAAAATCTTGATGTCCCCAATATCTTGTTTTGTACGTTTTTTCCACGTGTCTTGACATCCAATGTATCCCTGCAAAGTTTGGTGAAGATCTGAGTATGTCGTTTTTGACCTTATCTGGAACCTCCCATCTTAAAATTTGAAAATTCTTAAAAAATTCGTCGAAAATCTTGATGTCTCCAATCTCTTGTTTTGTACGTTTTTTCCACGTGTCTTGACATGCAAAGTATCCCTGCAACGTTTGGTGAAGATCTGAGTATGTAGTTTTAGACCTTATCTGGAACCTCCTATCTGAAAATTTGAAAATTCTTCAAAAATTCGTCCAAAATCTTGATGTCTCCAATCTCTTGTTTTGTACGTTTTTCCACGTGTCTTGACATCCAATGTATCCCTGCAAAGTTTGGTGAAGATCTGAGTATGTAGTTTTTGACCTTATCTGGAACCTCCTATCTGAAAATTTGAAAATTCTTAAAAAATTCGTCCAAAATCTTGATGTCTCCAATCTCTTGTTTTGTACGTTTTTCCACGTGTCTTGACATCCAATGTATCCCTGCAATGTTTGTTGAAGATCTGAGTATGTAGTTTTTGACCTTATATGGAACCTCCTATCTGAAAATTTGAAAATTCTTAAAAAATTTGACCAAAATCTTGATGTCCCCAATCCTATGTTTTGTATGTTCTTTCCACGTGTCTTGACATCCAATGTATCCCTGCAAAGTTTGGTGAAGATCTGAGTATGTCGTTTTTGACCTTATCTGGAACATCCTTTCTGAAAATTTGAAAATTCTTAAAAAATTCGTCCAAAATCTTGATGTCTCCAATCTCTTGTTTTGTACGTTTTTTTCACGTGTCTTTACATCCAATGTATCCCTGCAAAGTTTGGTGAAGATCTGAGTATGTAGTTTTTGACCTTATCTGGAACCTCTCATCTGAAAATTTGAAAATTCCTAAAAAATCCGTCCAAAATCTTGATGACACCAATCTCTTGTTTTGTACGTTTTTTCCACGTGTCTTGACATCCAATGTATCCCTGCAAAGTTTGTTGAAGATCTGAGTATGTAGTTTTTGACCTTATATGGAGCCTCCTTTCTGAAAATTTGAAAATTCTTAAAAAAATCATCCAAAATCTTGATGTCTCCAATCTCTTGTTTTGTACGTTTTTTCCACGTTTCTTGACATCCAATGTATCCCTGCAAAGTTTGGTGAAGATCTGAGTATGTAGTTTTTGACCTTATATGGAACCTCCTTTCTGAAAATTTGAAAATTCTTAAAAAATTCGTCTAAAATCTTGATGTCCCCAATCCTATGTTTTGTATGTTTTTTCCACGTGTCTTGACATCCAATGTATCCATGCAAAGTTTGGTTAAGATCTGAGTATGTCGTTTTTGACCTTATCTGGAACCTCCCATCTGAAAATTTGAAAATTCTTAAAAAATTCGTCCAAAATCTTGATGTCTCCAATCTCTTGTTTTGTACGTTTTTTCCACGTGTCTTGACATCCAATGTATCCCTGCAAAGTTTGGTGAAGATCTGAGTATGTAGTTTTTGACCTTATATGGAACCTCCTTTCTGAAAATTTGAAAATTCTTAAAAAATTCGTCCAAAATCTTGATGTCCCCAATATCTTGTTTTGTACGTTTTTTCCACGTGTCTTGACATCCAATGTATCCCTGCAAAGTTTGGTGAAGATCTGAGTATGTCGTTTTTGACCTTATCTGGAACCTCCCATCTTAAAATTTGAAAATTCTTAAAAAATTCGTCGAAAATCTTGATGTCTCCAATCTCTTGTTTTGTACGTTTTTTCCACGTGTCTTGACATGCAAAGTATCCCTGCAACGTTTGGTGAAGATCTGAGTATGTAGTTTTTGACCTTATCTGGAACCTCCTATCTGAAAATTTGAAAATTCTTCAAAAATTCGTCCAAAATCTTGATGTCTCCAATCCTATGTTTTGTATGTTTTTCCACGTTTCTTGACATCCAATGTATCCCTGCAATGTTTGGTGAAGATCTGAGTATGTAGTTTTTGACCTTATATGGAACCACCTATCTGAAAATTTGAAAATTCTTAAAAAAATTGACCAAAATCTTGATATCCCCAATCCTATGTTTTGTATGTTTTTTCCACGTGTCTTGACATCCAATGTATCCCTGCAAAGTGTGGTGAAGATCTGAGTATGTAGTTTTTGACCTTATATGGAACCTCCTATCTGAAAATTTGAAAATTTTTAAAAAATTCGTCCAAAATCTTGATGTCTTCCATCTCTTGTTTTGTACGTTTTTTCCACGTGTCTTGACCTCCAATGTATCCCTGCAAAGTTTGGTGAAGATCTGAGTATGTAGTTTTTGACCTTATATGGAACCTCCTTTCTGAAAATTTGAAAATTCTTAAAAAATTCGTCCAAAATCTTGATGTCCCCAATCCTATGTTTTGTATGTTTTTTCCACGTGTCTTGACATCCAATGTATCCATGCAAAGTTTGGTGAAGATCTGAGTATGTCGTTTTTGACCTTATCTGGAACCTCCCATTTGAAAATTTGAAAATTCTTAAAAAATTCGTCGAAAATCTTGATGTCTCCAATCTCTTGTTTTGTACGTTTTTTCCACGTGTCTTGACATGCAAAGTATCCCTGCAACGTTTGGTGAATATCTGAGTATGTAGTTTTTGACCTTATCTGGAACGTCCTATCTGAAAATTTGAAAATTCTTCAAAAATTCGTCCAAAATCTTGATGTCTCCAATCTCTTGTTTTGTACGTTTTTTCCACGTTTCTTGACATCCAATGTATCCCTGCAATGTTTGGTGAAGATCTGAGTATGTAGTTTTTGACCTTATATGGAACCTCCTATCTGAAAATTTGAAAATTCTTAAAAAATTTGACCAAAATCTTGATATCCCCAATCCTATGTTTTGTATGTTTTTTCCACGTGTCTTGACATCCAATGTATCCCTGCAAAGTTTGGTGAAGATCTGAGTATGTAGTTTTTGACCTTATCTGGAACCTCCTATCTGAAAATTTGAAAATTTTTAAAAAATTCGTCCAAAATCTTGATGTCTTCAATCTCTTGTTTTGTACGTTTTTTCCACGTGTCTTGACCTCCAATGTATCCCTGCAAAGTTTGGTGAAGATCTGAGTATGTCGTTTTTGACCTTATCTGGAACATCCTTTCTGAAAATTTGAAAATTCTTAAAAAATTCGTCGAAAATCTTGATGTCTCCAATCTCTTGTTTTGTACGTTTTTTCCACGTGTCTTGACATCCAATGTATCCCTGCAAAGTTTGGTGAAGATCTGAGTATGTAGTTTTTGACCTTATATGGAACCTCCTTTCTGAAAATTTGAAAATTCTTAAAAAATTCGTCCAAAATCTTGATGTCTCCAATCTCTTGTTTTGTACGTTTTTTCCACGTGTCTTGACATCCTATGTATCCCTGCAAAGTTTGGTGAAGATCTGAGTATGTCGTTTTTGACCTTATCTGGAACCTCCCATCTGAAAATTTGAAAATTCTTAAAAAATTCGTCGAAAATCTTGATGTCTCCAATCTCTTGTTTTGTACGTTTTTTCCACGTGTCTTGACATGCAAAGTATCCCTGCAACGTTTGGTGAATATCTGAGTATGTAGTTTTTGACCTTATCTGGAACGTCCTATCTGAAAATTTGAAAATTCTTCAAAAATTCGTCCAAAATCTTGATGTCTCCAATCTCTTGTTTTGTACGTTTTTTCCACGTTTCTTGACATCCAATGTATCCCTGCAATGTTTGGTGAAGATCTGAGTATGTAGTTTTTGACCTTATATGGAACCTCCTATCTGAAAATTTGAAAATTCTTAAAAAATTCGTCCAAAATCTTGATGTCCCCAATATCTTGTTTTGTACGTTTTTTCCACGTGTCTTGACATCCAATGTATCCCTGCAAAGTTTGGTGAAGATCTGAGTATGTCGTTTTTGACCTTATCTGGAACCTCCCATCTTAAAATTTGAAAATTCTTAAAAAATTCGTCGAAAATCTTGATGTCTCCAATCTCTTGTTTTGTACGTTTTTTCCACGTGTCTTGACATGCAAAGTATCCCTGCAACGTTTGGTGAAGATCTGAGTATGTAGTTTTAGACCTTATCTGGAACCTCCTATCTGAAAATTTGAAAATTCTTCAAAAATTCGTCCAAAATCTTGATGTCTCCAATCTCTTGTTTTGTACGTTTTTCCACGTGTCTTGACATCCAATGTATCCCTGCAAAGTTTGGTGAAGATCTGAGTATGTAGTTTTTGACCTTATCTGGAACCTCCTATCTGAAAATTTGAAAATTCTTAAAAAATTCGTCCAAAATCTTGATGTCTCCAATCTCTTGTTTTGTACGTTTTTCCACGTGTCTTGACATCCAATGTATCCCTGCAATGTTTGTTGAAGATCTGAGTATGTAGTTTTTGACCTTATATGGAACCTCCTATCTGAAAATTTGAAAATTCTTAAAAAATTTGACCAAAATCTTGATGTCCCCAATCCTATGTTTTGTATGTTCTTTCCACGTGTCTTGACATCCAATGTATCCCTGCAAAGTTTGGTGAAGATCTGAGTATGTCGTTTTTGACCTTATCTGGAACATCCTTTCTGAAAATTTGAAAATTCTTAAAAAATTCGTCCAAAATCTTGATGTCTCCAATCTCTTGTTTTGTACGTTTTTTTCACGTGTCTTTACATCCAATGTATCCCTGCAAAGTTTGGTGAAGATCTGAGTATGTAGTTTTTGACCTTATCTGGAACCTCTCATCTGAAAATTTGAAAATTCCTAAAAAATCCGTCCAAAATCTTGATGACACCAATCTCTTGTTTTGTACGTTTTTTCCACGTGTCTTGACATCCAATGTATCCCTGCAAAGTTTGGTGAAGATCTGAGTATGTAGTTTTTGACCTTATATGGAGCCTCCTTTCTGAAAATTTGAAAATTCTTAAAAAAATCATCCAAAATCTTGATGTCTCCAATCTCTTGTTTTGTACGTTTTTTCCACGTTTCTTGACATCCAATGTATCCCTGCAAAGTTTGGTGAAGATCTGAGTATGTAGTTTTTGACCTTATATGGAACCTCCTTTCTGAAAATTTGAAAATTCTTAAAAAATTCGTCTAAAATCTTGATGTCCCCAATCCTATGTTTTGTATGTTTTTTCCACGTGTCTTGACATCCAATGTATCCATGCAAAGTTTGGTTAAGATCTGAGTATGTCGTTTTTGACCTTATCTGGAACCTCCCATCTGAAAATTTGAAAATTCTTAAAAAATTCGTCCAAAATCTTGATGTCTCCAATCTCTTGTTTTGTACGTTTTTTCCACGTGTCTTGACATCCAATGTATCCCTGCAAAGTTTGGTGAAGATCTGAGTATGTAGTTTTTGACCTTATATGGAACCTCCTTTCTGAAAATTTGAAAATTCTTAAAAAATTCGTCCAAAATCTTGATGTCCCCAATATCTTGTTTTGTACGTTTTTTCCACGTGTCTTGACATCCAATGTATCCCTGCAAAGTTTGGTGAAGATCTGAGTATGTCGTTTTTGACCTTATCTGGAACCTCCCATCTTAAAATTTGAAAATTCTTAAAAAATTCGTCGAAAATCTTGATGTCTCCAATCTCTTGTTTTGTACGTTTTTTCCACGTGTCTTGACATGCAAAGTATCCCTGCAACGTTTGGTGAAGATCTGAGTATGTAGTTTTTGACCTTATCTGGAACCTCCTATCTGAAAATTTGAAAATTCTTCAAAAATTCGTCCAAAATCTTGATGTCTCCAATCCTATGTTTTGTATGTTTTTCCACGTTTCTTGACATCCAATGTATCCCTGCAATGTTTGGTGAAGATCTGAGTATGTAGTTTTTGACCTTATATGGAACCACCTATCTGAAAATTTGAAAATTCTTAAAAAAATTGACCAAAATCTTGATATCCCCAATCCTATGTTTTGTATGTTTTTTCCACGTGTCTTGACATCCAATGTATCCCTGCAAAGTGTGGTGAAGATCTGAGTATGTAGTTTTTGACCTTATATGGAACCTCCTATCTGAAAATTTGAAAATTTTTAAAAAATTCGTCCAAAATCTTGATGTCTTCCATCTCTTGTTTTGTACGTTTTTTCCACGTGTCTTGACCTCCAATGTATCCCTGCAAAGTTTGGTGAAGATCTGAGTATGTAGTTTTTGACCTTATATGGAACCTCCTTTCTGAAAATTTGAAAATTCTTAAAAAATTCGTCCAAAATCTTGATGTCCCCAATCCTATGTTTTGTATGTTTTTTCCACGTGTCTTGACATCCAATGTATCCATGCAAAGTTTGGTGAAGATCTGAGTATGTCGTTTTTGACCTTATCTGGAACCTCCCATTTGAAAATTTGAAAATTCTTAAAAAATTCGTCGAAAATCTTGATGTCTCCAATCTCTTGTTTTGTACGTTTTTTCCACGTGTCTTGACATGCAAAGTATCCCTGCAACGTTTGGTGAATATCTGAGTATGTAGTTTTTGACCTTATCTGGAACGTCCTATCTGAAAATTTGAAAATTCTTCAAAAATTCGTCCAAAATCTTGATGTCTCCAATCTCTTGTTTTGTACGTTTTTTCCACGTTTCTTGACATCCAATGTATCCCTGCAATGTTTGGTGAAGATCTGAGTATGTAGTTTTTGACCTTATATGGAACCTCCTATCTGAAAATTTGAAAATTCTTAAAAAATTTGACCAAAATCTTGATATCCCCAATCCTATGTTTTGTATGTTTTTTCCACGTGTCTTGACATCCAATGTATCCCTGCAAAGTTTGGTGAAGATCTGAGTATGTAGTTTTTGACCTTATCTGGAACCTCCTATCTGAAAATTTGAAAATTTTTAAAAAATTCGTCCAAAATCTTGATGTCTTCAATCTCTTGTTTTGTACGTTTTTTCCACGTGTCTTGACCTCCAATGTATCCCTGCAAAGTTTGGTGAAGATCTGAGTATGTCGTTTTTGACCTTATCTGGAACATCCTTTCTGAAAATTTGAAAATTCTTAAAAAATTCGTCGAAAATCTTGATGTCTCCAATCTCTTGTTTTGTACGTTTTTTCCACGTGTCTTGACATCCAATGTATCCCTGCAAAGTTTGGTGAAGATCTGAGTATGTAGTTTTTGACCTTATATGGAACCTCCTTTCTGAAAATTTGAAAATTCTTAAAAAATTCGTCCAAAATCTTGATGTCTCCAATCTCTTGTTTTGTACGTTTTTTCCACGTGTCTTGACATCCTATGTATCCCTGCAAAGTTTGGTGAAGATCTGAGTATGTCGTTTTTGACCTTATCTGGAACCTCCCATCTGAAAATTTGAAAATTCTTAAAAAATTCGTCGAAAATCTTGATGTCTCCAATCTCTTGTTTTGTACGTTTTTTCCACGTGTCTTGACATGCAAAGTATCCCTGCAACGTTTGGTGAAGATCTGAGTATGTAGTTTTTGACTTTGTCTGGAGCCTCCTATCTGAAAATTTGAAAATTCTTCAAAAATTCGTCCAAAATCTTGATGTCTCCAATCTCTTGTTTTGTACGTTTTTTCCACGTGTCTTAACATGCAAAGTATCCCTGCAACGTTTGGTGAATATCTGAGTATGTAGTTTTTGACCTTATCTGGAACCTCCTATCTGAAAATTTGAAAATTCTTCAAAAATTCGTCCAAAATCTTGATGTCTCCAATCTCTTGTTTTGTACGTTTTTTCCACGTTTCTTGACATCCAATGTATCCCTGCAATGTTTGGTGAAGATCTGAGTATGTAGTTTTTGACCTTATATGGAACCACCTATCTGAAAATTTGAAAATTCTTAAAAAATTTGACCAAAATCTTGATATCCCCAATCCTATGTTTTGTATGTTTTTTCCACGTTTCTTGACATCCAATGTATCCCTGCAATGTTTGGTGAAGATCTGAGTATGTAGTTTTTGACCTTATATGGAACCACCTATCTGAAAATTTGAAAATTCTTAAAAAATTCGTCGAAAATCTTGATGTCTCCAATCTCTTGTTTTGTACGTTTTTTCCACGTGTCTTGACATCCAATGTATCCCTGCAAAGTTTGGTGAAGATCTGAGTATGTAGTTTTTGACCTTATATGGAACCTCCTTTCTGAAAATTTGAAAATTCTTAAAAAATTCGTCCAAAATCTTGATGTCCCCAATCTCTTGTTTTGTACGTTTTTTCCACGTGTCTTGACATCCTATGTATCCCTGCAAAGTTTGGTGAAGATCTGAGTATGTCGTTTTTGACCTTATCTGGAACCTCCCATCTGAAAATTTGAAAATTCTTAAAAAATTCGTCGAAAATCTTGATGTCTCCAATCTCTTGTTTTGTACGTTTTTTCCACGTGTCTTGACATGCAAAGTATCCCTGCAACGTTAGGTGAAGATCTGAGTGTGTAGTTTTTGACTTTGTCTGGAACCTCCTATCTGAAAATTTGAAAATTCTTCAAAAATTCGTCCAAAATCTTGATGTCTCCAATCTCTTGTTTTGTACGTTTTTTCCACGTGTCTTGACATGCAAAGTATCCCTGCAACGTTTGGTGAATATCTGAGTATGTAGTTTTTGACCTTATCTGGAACGTCCTATCTGAAAATTTGAAAATTCTTCAAAAATTCGTCCAAAATCTTGATGTCTTCCATCTCTTGTTTTGTACGTTTTTTCCACGTGTCTTGACCTCCAATGTATCCCTGCAAAGTTTGGTGAAGATCTGAGTATGTAGTTTTTGACCTTATATGGAACCTCCTTTCTGAAAATTTGAAAATTCTTAAAAAAATCGTCCAAAATCTTGATGTCCCCAATCCTATGTTTTGTATGTTTTTTCCACGTGTCTTGACATCCAATGTATCCATGCAAAGTTTGGTGAAGATCTGAGTATGTCGTTTTTGACCTTATCTGGAACCTCCCATCTGAAAATTTGAAAATTCTTAAAAAATTCGTCGAAAATCTTGATGTCTCCAATCTCTTGTTTTGTACGTTTTTTCCACGTGTCTTGACATGCAAAGTATCCCTGCAACGTTTGGTGAATATCTGAGTATGTAGTTTTTGACCTTATCTGGAACGTCCTATCTGAAAATTTGAAAATTCTTCAAAAATTCGTCCAAAATCTTGATGTCTCCAATCTCTTGTTTTGTACGTTTTTTCCACGTTTCTTGACATCCAATGTAAGTAGTGCTATTGGGGGGTTTCAAAGTAGTACTTAGTAGGTATGGTCTTTTTTTACCAATTGAATATCACTTTTTGACATATTTTGACAATTTTTTGTCGATGTTTTAGCGTTTAGCGATGTTTTAGTACAAATTTTCACTATACTTATTTTTCCCCCACTCGTACTTGGTAGGTATATCATGATGTTACGTGATACAACTTAACCTATCCTTTTTTTTACGATTATTTAATTTTTTTACGATCTTAAGTGATATAATTTAACCTATCATTTTTTTTATTTAGGTACTGTTTGAACGTTATTATTTGAGGATCATATTTTGTAGGTATTTTTTTTTATCAATCGAATATAAGTTTTTGACATATTTTTGACAATTTTTTGTCGATGTTATAGCGTTTAGCGATGTTTTAGTACAAATTTTCACTGCACTTATTTTTTTTTCTATTTGTACTTGGTAGGTATATCACGATGTTACGTGATATAACTTAACCTATCTTTTTTTTTACGATTTTTTTAATTTTCTCACGATCCTAAGTGATATAACTTAACCTATCATTTTTTTTTATTTACGCACCGAACTAACCTACAAGGGGGACTCCGTTTGTTTTAATATTTCAGTATTATAAGGTTTTCACAAATTTTATATAACCTAAAATGTGTTGGATGTTGATTTTTAGTATGTGGCAATTTTTTATGAATTTTAAAACTGTTCCGTCACCTTCTCGTTCTTCACGTCGTGGACGAAGGACTTCTCTGCAATCAGGATGACGCTGCATAGAGTATCGGCAGGCAGCGCGTCGTGGAACTCGCAGACGACCTTGATGTTGGTGCGATCGTTGACCACCACCTGCCTTCTCTTAGATGTGTTGATGACGGTCATGGGTCTCCGTGCTTTGAATTCGCTGGGCGTGTAATACATGTCCACGCTTCCCTCGGTCACGCGTTTGTAAGCCGTGTAAGCTTCGTAAAGTTTGAGGTAATCGTTTTTGGTCACGTCGAGGTTGTAATTCTCGCGCGGGAACACTTCGTTGCGTCCGTTCTTCAGATAAACGTTCTTGATCTTGCAGTCGTCGAACTTGCTGGAATCTTTTTCCTGATTCTTGTCCCTCCCGGTCTGAAAAAGCACCACGACGAAATCTGGCATGTCGAACTGTATGTTGTTGAACTGCGTCGTTACGTCGAATTCCATGTGACTTCCCGACGCCATCTTCTGCACGCACTGGTAACCGTGAAAGTGAATCGACACTTGCGGACTTTTCAAGATCTCCGCTTTGTACTTGAGGGCGTAGTTCGTTTCGTATTCCACCACCGGCATTCTCAATTCCATGCTTCGGATGACGCATTTCGCTGCTTCGGGTAAAGTGTTGGCTATCGGCGTGGTGCCGTCCGGACCCAAAGTAGCGTATCGCATCAGTGCGTCGTTGTCGTTGGCTGCTCTTCGAAACGTGATCCTCAGTCCTCCCTTCCACATGATCTCCTTGTAATCCGAGAAGAAACCTGGCAGCAGACGCATGGGAAAGAGCACCGTGTGACTTTTCGTCGATATTTTGGTTCCGGCTTCGAATCCCCCGGCCTGGTAGTACGCTGCGTCCGTTTTGGATAATTTTAACGTTCCCACTGCCGTCGACGTGATGCCTGGATAATCTATTCTGTCGATGACGGTGTTGTGTTTCCTCACCTCCACCTGCGAGAACAGGTGAGGCACGAAGTTGTCCACGAGTATCAAGTTTGCTGCTGCGGGAAACGCGTCTCCGCTTTCTTTCTTCACCACGTCGAATTGAAGGTAGAGGTCCGCTCTGTGAGGATGAATAAACCCGTCGCCTACGTCCACGTCGTATTCGATCTCCCTGTTTGCCTCGTTGAGATTGGCGAACGTGCGACGGTTGGGAGGGAAAGATTGCAATTCGTAACTTTCGATTTGCTCCATTTTACATGTATGGTTATTTATTATACGTTGATCTCCACGATGGCCGTCGTAGTGGCACCTGCGAAATCCACCACGTCTCCTTTCTCGTTCGTCACCACCAACTCTATGTCGTCTATGCGGTTGCGACATACTGGAAAATAGATCGGCGAAGAGGGCGTGTAGATGATCGGTTCCATGAACTCGGAACTTGGTTTGAAAGTGGCTATGATTCCCGTCTGCTTGTGACTTCCTAACAATCCGTCCGAAGATTTCGTGATCATACCTTCGGCCACGTTACAGTGTACGTTCAGAGTCTCTATGGCCAAGAATTTAGGAATGTTGGTTGCTACGTGCTTGATGCCAGCTTCGAGTTTGGTGTCGTTCTCGAAACCTAAAAGTTCTCCTATGGTGCCCAGGTCCACGGTCTCCGTCGCGGATAGGATTTCCACTCTGTGCGTGACCGAATTTTGAGAAAGGTATGTGCCTTTGGGTAATTGAGCTTGCAAAGTGGAAAGATTGTATTGTCCTGGCGTGACGACGATGTGTTCGCTTCCGACGCTAATTTTGTTGTTGTGCTGGGTGACGTTAGGTATGAGGTACATGCTGTAGAATGCACGCAGAGCCACGGATTTAGGATAGACGATGTCGTCGTGCAGCGTGAGTTTCAAGATCGAAGATTCGCTCGTGAGATGGAACACGCCCATCCTAGTGATGCTGTTTGAGGTTCCACAATGCTTTCTGGAAATCCTCGATCGTAGGGTTATTTATTTTAGAGAGAAATGCGAGCACGGAGAGGCAGAGATGACCGCAGTTCACGTCTCCGAAATCTTGAATGCGTTCGTCGTTGTAGTATATGGAGGTTTTGTTTGTTTTCAGATAATGAATTAAATTTGTAGGTGGAACACCTCCGAAAGAATCGAAAACGAATGCTTTATCATCATTTTTGTGGTAACATATCCAATGCGTGCCTGGATTTTCTTGACCATCCAAGTTGACTACTCCGCATTCTTTTTTTTTAACGCTTGAAGGTAACGAGTCGGACATGAAAACTCCTCTGAAGTGTTTGATTTGAAACGGTTCGATCAGAGATTCAATGTCTCGGTTGGTGAGTGCTTCTGTTTCTTTTTTTTAAACTTCTTCATCATGCCCTTCCCCTTCTTCTCCATGGCCAGGTTGTGACGTTTCTGTTCTTCCAATTCTGCCTTGTTCTTCTTCGAGTCGATGACGGTTTTCGCGATGGCGGCACTTCCGCCGGCCAAACTTCCAACGGCCCCCAATGCTGCCAGGATGGCCGGGATGCTGAATATGAAACCTCCGATTTTTTGCTGTTTCCGCGAACGCTGCAATCTTTTCAATTGAGGTGTGCTGAGCAGCAATTTCATTCCATGTCCTTTCGACAAGCAAGAACGTTTCTTCTCACGTTGTTTCTTGGTGAGTAACCCATCGAGGGCACCTAGATTTTTAAGATTGGAGTATGGTATCTGGTACACGACACCCTTGGGCTTCATGTTGATGCTCTATGTGTTATTTTCACGGTATGTTATTTATATATATATTCTGAGATTTTTTTTGTGTAGTTTTTTACGGTATGTTATTTATATATTTTCAAGGCCTCGCAGTCGTTACACAAATTCTATTACGTGCTTCGTTTTCTTGCCAAGAAGTTCCTTTGTCCCCTTGTATACGATTCGAGTTTTGTTCTCGATTAAAATAGATAGCTTCTCGTCGGATAACATGTTAGCGTATCGATC